>NC_047154.1:18913906-19213906 GCF_009819705.1 Hippoglossus hippoglossus | reverse complement strand
GAGGCAGGGGTTTCTCCTCCTCTGAGCACTCAGGAGGAATGTCTCGGCCTTGCAGTACTGGACCTATGGAGAATGGTTAAAGAGCGACACCAGACTGTTAGAGAGCTCTGCAAAACAGTCAGGTATCTATATTTGCATAACATTTCATTTTTTGGCCAACACCTGAGCTGAATCCTTGTGGGATTTTCCATTCATACATACAAGATATTCATATTTCAGCAGTTTTTGAAAGGGAGTTGTCCCTTTTGAGTTTGCCAACCAACGTCGCCACATCCTCTACTCTAACTTTTCAGCTACAAATCCTGCTACCAAAGTCACATCGACCATGACATCCAGAGACGAAACCGCCTGGATCGTTATCGAATCCGAAACACCCTCAAGCGTTTCTTAAAGAAGCTTGGAAACTGCTCTGTGGATGCGTGCAGCTTGAAAGTCAAGTACCTGATTGAACTGGCTTGCATCGAGCCCTCTCTGGGGAGCGAAACCTTCAAAGTGGGTCCTGCTGCCTCCCAGGAAAAGTCACCTTTCAGTCTGGTGCGGGTGACTGGGGAAAGTGAATTCAAACCAGTGGAAGTTCCCATTCTGATGGTTCCCTGGTAAGAACAAGATCAATCAGATGACACATATTGGTTTGGTTATGCTACTCTCTGCAGTTTAATCTGGATTATTTAGATCTAGGTCAGGTTGTCTTGTAAAGCTCTTTTGGCCTCACATGTGTGATAACTTAACTTGACTTAAAATGTCAAGGAGATTTGAATAAATAATCAGTATTCATTCAATAAAATGTAATTTGTATAGCGCCTAATCATAAAGTACATTATTTCAAGGCAATTTACATACTAAGGTCGAAACTTAGTTATAAACCTGGCATATATCTTCTTTTTTAGGAGTGGCAGACCTTCTGTGATTTCCAAGAAATCATTGACATCAGTATTAAAGAGGGTGTGTCCGGAGCAGCTTCCCAAGACAGTAGGATGGTGACAATAACCCGCAAAGATGATAGACACTTGGTAAACCGCCACATTCTTCATTTCCCTGTTAATTGTCAATGTTAATGTTTTCATAATATATTTATTTGTTGCAAAATATGCATTCCCACCACAGGAAGTCAAGGTTCCAGGGTCTAAGAGAAAGCACTTTCGTTTGTGTCACTTGTCGATGGCTACTTCAGACTGACCACGGACTCTAGCCATTACTTCTGCCAGGACATTGCTCCCCGAGTATTCTGGAGGGTGTGAAAAAACCATTGCCACGGCCCAATCACGTGAGTCATTGTGAGAAAGTCTGAACCAATGGAAACATTCCCCAGCATCTGTTTTTAGATGTTATTTTATATCTTGTTGATCAGATCTGAGTTCGCAGTCAACAAATTGAAGAAATCTGGATTTAAAGGAGGTAAATTCCTGGTCCGGCAGAGTCGAAGAACTATGACAGCTTCTTCCTCACTGTGTGTGTTCAGGTAAAGGTTCCGGTTGAGGCCACATAACTGACATATAGACATAGATTAAGACTGATTACTAAGCTGCTCTGAAGAGTTTAGTCTTTAAACTATAGGCCTCTGTCTGCGAGTTTATCTCTATGCAGATGATGTGCTCATGTCACAATCGAAATAAATGGTAACATCTTCACCCAGTAAAGGTTGAGGGGTTGGGGCTTAAAAATAGTGAAACTTAGATGTTTGCAAAAGTAAATCCATCTCTCTATGTCACATTGTTCATGCAGTGTATATTTCTACAGACCCCACTTGGACTCGACTATAAAGACTGTCTCATCATTAAGAATGTGCACTTCAGTCTTCCTGGTGTCCAGAAATCCTTTGCCAGCTTGAGAGAGATCACCAGTCATTACCAACACACCAAGCTGCTGCTGGCTGAAAGTTCCTGTCAAGTTGGGCACTGCTGTCCACCCAGACCCAAAGGTTTGATTCCCAAATTAACCCATGAGCACCAGGATATTACTGAACATATACTACAATACATTAGAGAACAAAAACACTTGATGACGCTATGGTGCACAACTGAAGCTATGTCCCTAACATCCGCTGGTGGCCACTAACACCTGTTAACATCTACTGGTAGTTGGTAGCTTAAATTGGGCAGAAGACCTTTAACCAAACAAGGGATATTCAACATCTTGTCCGATATTCTAAAACAAAGTGGATACATAACTCTATTAATTGGTGTTGTCCTTTGTTTTCTCATTTTTTTGCTATTGCCACAATGTGCTGGTTGAAACTGTCTTCAAAGATTTATGAGGTGCTTTGTCGTAGTAACACCTAGTGCATGCTGCGTTTGTCTTATCCACTGTGAGCATACAGCACGTGCTTGATTATTTGCTCAATTTAAACAGGCAAAGCGGGCAAAAGTCAAATCTACCTGTATTAACATGCACTCCAGAATCACATTCAAACTGTTGAAGAATAACAATTTTTTTTTGCTGTGCATGTACACATCAGGTTATAGCCACCTCTTATATTCATGTTTTGAGAATATTAGTAGGAAAAAACAGCATTCTGATGCAATCGTCTTATAACCGTCTCATGCAGGGGTGTGATCGCTCTGTTCATCTTAATTTTAAGTCATGTAACAGTTAGTCAGCTAAGCAGAGAGATGACAAAACAAACTAAAGTCTACATGTTTAAGCAACTTTTAATCTGATGTTGTGCAATAATACATTAAACGTGACACCATTAAATGGTGTGCCTTTGGGCATTCAACAAATTTGGTTCGCAGAACAAATATTGAATATTAATATTTAAAATATTAAATTCACACTTATGCAACATTAATGAAAACAACATTTGTGAAAGAAAAACATTTATTATGAAGATAATAAAGTATAAAAACACAAATTACTAAAGGTGTACTTACTATATAAATATGTGTATGTGAGTATGCGTGTGTGTGTCTGTGTGAGTGAGTGTGCTTTCAAAATGGCGGCAGGCCACTATGAGGGCAATAAACCATCCCCCCTGGTATGTTTACGACATGTGGCGGGGGTCAGAGAGACGTGTGGGGAGATATGCGTGTGTGTGTGTTGGTGCCAAGTTAGAGAAAGTAGCTAGTTGCATGCAGAGAAAGACTGTGAAGAGCATAACATAACTAACATTAACTTTCAAATAACTTATAACCAAAATATCAAAGCAACACAAATCAAACTTATAAACATCACACAGAATCGAATAAACTGTCTTTGCTTAGCCTAGTATAATTATTAAGCCCAGTTGTATTACCCGTCCATGAAAAGGAAAAAAACGTTGATGTGCAGTGATGTGCAAGTCCAGTGAAGTCGTCTTGCTGGTTTGTGGCTCCTGTTTTTGTGGTTCAGTTGTGCGATGCAGCTGTTTGCTGAAGTTCTTAGGCAGGCTCTCGCGTCGCTGCCTTTTGGAAGGTTTTAGCAGTCTGCTCCAGTCAGGCCTGCTTGAAGGTTGGTAGAGCTTGGATTGGGAGGAGGTTTCCCTGGTGAGGTGAGCTGCAGAGCTGCACCTCTCCTCCATGGAAGTTGAGCAGAAAGAGTCGAGTCGAAAGAGTGAGAAAGTGAGCTGGACAGCCACACTTCTCCTCTCGGAGAGTTCAGTAGAAAGAGCGTGAAGGAAGGGAGAACTGAGCTTATATTGGCCTGGTGACCTCATGGGTGATGGGGCCCAGAGTGACCAATTGTGGTTGAAACTTGCGTCCCTGGTCAGTTTTCACACCTCTGTGTGACATTGAAGCACCCTGGGAGACTGAGTTATGGAGGATCTGGTTTGTCTCCAGAACTAAGAACATGTGGTCAAGCTTTGACTACACATGTAGGCCGAACTGTAGTTCACAAATACCCGGTCCCAACACTGAACAGCATGAAAACTATAACTACGATATACGTAAATTTTAATCTACTAACTGATTTAGGTGTTCAAATGCATCTCACTTGCATAATATTATCTTTATCCTGATTACATTCGGACCTTGTGGTGGTTTGACTGATTGGACCAAAATCCATCCTCAATGTGTCTCTGGGGCCTTCACACCTGTACTTTCATGCGGTGAAACACTGCTTAAACCACCCAACACCCAACACCTCAACCTCCTGCTTGGACTGGACTATGTTCCTTCATGTTTTCATCTTGTGTCGACTAACTGGCAGTATAAATGTACGTTGCTGTTTCCACAGAGCTCACAAATCTCATCATCATACGCAGCAGCAACTCTGTGGAAACTCAAGGCTCCCCGTCACCTGAGAGGAACAAACTCAATCACATCCAGTTCCACATAATCAAATATGAAGACCTGAAATGCGTGAGTGTGTAGACACGACTTCAACTGTATCTCCCATTATGATTGTTACGAATACTGTGATTGTGCTAAAACTGCTCCTATGACGAATGCAGTATTATTAAAATGAAAGGTAGGTAGTTCTTTACGATGGAGGGAATGTAATTTTGTTTTGTGTTTTCTTATAAGGAGGCAAGCCTTGGACAGGGATCCTTCACGCGGATTTTTAAAGGCCACAAAACTGACATTCACGAGGGGGAGAAACACGTGACAGAAGTCCTACTGAAAGAGCTTGATGGCGCTGACAAGAATTGCTGGGAGGTTTGTCTTCTAAGATTTAAACACACAGAAAATATGAATAGTTTTGTCAGTTATTCTTATTGATTAACCAGATGTGTTCTTGTCCTTTCTTTCTCTCAGTCATTCTTTGAAGCTGCCAGCTTGATGAGTCAGATTTCACACAAACACATCCTCCACGTTTATGGCATCAGTGTTCATGGAGTAAAAAGTATGTTTTATCCAAACTGCACGTTCCTCTTATGTATGACTATCACTTCATTTGCAGATTGTTTGCCTATATGCGTTAGTGTGCTGTGACCTGTATATAAAGATGGTCAACATGACTGTTCCCGGAAAGTGAAGCCAAAGTGCCTTGATCGCCACATGGTGGCTGGCTGCAGCATAGATCGTCAATCTTCATCAATCTCCGTGTCCTTGGATGGGACATGGACCAAAATAGAAAGTCAAAGTAAACATCAAATACATTTTTCTCAAAGATGGTTTCTGTCATTTTAGGTCATTCTTATCACACTGGTGTATGTGTTATTAGTGATGTAAGTGTCATTAGTTATTTGATGCTATTAAAATAGGCTGAAATGTCATAATTTAGAAAGAGATACTGAATGAAAACATGAATTCATATTTAACAAAAAAAAACAATGTTACCTCAATTGACCCCAGCTCAGTCCCTGCGATGTGGGTGAGTACTTCTGAGTCCATGCTTGCTTTTGAAGAACAGCTGTTGAAACAAACCTCATTGTGCCTCGCAGACATCATGGTGCAGGAGTTTGTCAAGCACGGGGCCCTTGACCTTTACTTGAAGAGAGGGAGATCTGTGTCAGTGAGCTGGAAACTCGACGTAGCCAAACAGCTCGCATCTGCCCTCAACTTTCTGGTGAGAGACTTTCTGATGTGGTCACACAAGTAATGACTGCATCACGATCCACAGCATCTATCTATCTATCTATCTATCAATCACAATGAGCAGACAGTAACATGTAAGTTTCCCACAGGAAGAGAAAAACATTGTTCATGGAAACATATGTGCTAAAAACCTGCTGCTGGCCAGAGAGGGCGACCCGTCACAGGGCTCCTCCCCTTTCATCAAGCTGAGCGACCCGGGCATCATGCTGGGCAAAGATGGTAAAACAAAACAGTTCTATAATCCCAACGTTAACATGCCCAGTGAAGTTTAAAATGTAATACAGGGATAAAGTGGTGATGTTGTTGTCTAACATTAATTATCCATATAGAAGATTTATCCATGACAAAAACGTAACTATATAAATAAGCATGAATAAGTATTCTTTACTCTTTTCACACTATGATAATCAGTGCCTTTGCATTAATGCATTTCTGTGTGTTCAGTTATCCTGGACAGGATCCCATGGGTGGCCCCTGAGGTGCTGGAGAGCCCAGACAACCTGACGCAGGAGTGTGATAAGTGGAGCTTTGGTGCCACTGTGTGGGAAATCTTCAACAATGGGACCGCTCCCCTGCGAGGCTGGGACCTGGAACAGGTACGTCCACTTCTCTCCTGATGAGTCGAACAAAATGCACATTGAATGCTGATCTGGTAGCATGTTGGATGTGCTGCACATCCAATAACCTGCTTGTGCTCACTTGTTTCGACTGGGGGCAGGAAGAGCATTCACCTGACAAACAGGTCAAATAGCAAACAAAATAATAATAATAATGAACCAAATACAACAATTACATTGAAGCAAATAAGAATAAAGAGAAGAGAATATACCTATTCCAGTCATTAATGTATGTGACCGCTGTGTTTTCTGTAGAAGCGTCAGTTTTATGACGGGTTCCAGCAGCTGCCACCTTCCCAGTGGACGGAGCTGGCGGATCTGATCAGTCAGTGCATGTCGTACCAGGCGGACTTCAGACCTTCCTGTCGCAGTATTATCCGTCAACTCAACAGTCTGATCACTTCAGGTAATGATGTGCATACATACCTACCTCAAATTCACATTTGATCCGTTGAATCCGTTCATCAGTGTTGCTACTGATCCAACAGGAGGAAAAATAAAATGTAAAAGTTGGCAGGCACAGTTGTCAACAGTTTGGGGGGTTTGCCTCCTTCTTTTTCATTTTAACTTGTAGAGCACCTTATAACTTAATAAAGTTTATTATTATTATTATCTGCGCCAAGGCCAAACAATCAAGGGATCCCCGGCGATAATCAGCATCAATGATGAGCAGCAGGCACCCACTAATAAGTGCACAGTAAACAAATACGAATAATGTGGAAACACCAAATTGCACACACTCATGGATATCAGTCCCGTAAATATGTCTAATTTATTAATTAAGATACATTAATTATTACCTGTGAAACAGGTGATTGCTGCCCCCCACATCCCCAGTGACCACTGACTAGTTCTTCTTGTTTCCTGGCAGATTATGTGATTTTGCGCGCCACTGAGCCTGTCACACAGAGCCCAGTGTGGAGAGCCCTCAGCACTCAACATGACCAGACACTGTTTGAGGAAAGACACCTACGCTACATCACCCCTCTGGGAAAAGTAAGTATGAGACACCAGAGCAGCCACAGGACCATATCTCTATGCAATGTTACATACTAAGATCATATGGTTCATACTTAATTTCTGGGTATGACAAACAAATGCGTGACTCAAAACTTTTCCAGGGAAACTTCGGCAGTGTTGAACTCTGTCGTTACGACCCGCTGGGTGACAACACGGGCGAGCTGGTCGCTGTGAAAAAGCTGCAGCCCAACCAGCAGTCGACTCAGGAGGACTTCCAGAAGGAAGTCAAAACCCTCAGCGTGTTGCACTGCGACTACATCGTCAAATACAGAGGAGTCTGCTACAGTATGGGTAATGAAAACATGCAACATAAACACACAACCCTTTTCAAAACGAGCAAACTAGATCAACAGCTTTGAGCCGTTCGCTGCTGAGAATATGCATACTGTGAAATCTCAGTCCATTTCAACAATTCCACTTATCTTTTATGACCACCTATCTGTTTGAGGTGAGGTGTAGTTATGATTTGGAGTTACTATATGCAGCAGCTTTGCAGAACCATGGTGGAGACCATAGACTCTCACTATCCAGAAATGAAGCTAAAGTATCCTGGATATGAGCGTAGCCATCTTGCATATTCAGAACCAGAGTCTACACAGTAGTGATTAGAGGATGGAGCCACTTTATCAAGATCCTGTCGATACACCGACTCGACCAATCACCAGTCAGTTTGAGCTGTAAATCACGATATTTTACCTCAAATTAACAATCTAATACAAAATGTGCTAGTAAACTAAAAACTTGAACAAACACCAGTATGATAAGAACTACCTTAAGTGAGAGAAACCATCTTGAAGAAAATATTTCTATTTTCTATTTGGTCCATGTCCCCTCCTCAAACATGGTGGAGACATGGATTAATGACTTGTACTGCAGTATACTTTTGGGTAGCTGTCATGTCGTCCATCTTTAAATACAGTCTGTGATGGAGATTTATTATGACAAATTTCAAATGATTCCCATGTTTTCCCTCCTATGGCAGCATATGAAAGCTGTAATGTTGATGTGACTTCAAAGTGCTTGTTTGGATCAAGACTAGAAACTCTTAGGATTTACAGTGGAAGATTTAGCTCAAACTGATGGGACAGCCTTGTCAGATCTTGTGCGTAATGACTTTAATGTTTGCATGTTCACAGGTCGCCTCAGTATGAGCTTGGTGATGGAGTACCTGCCGTACGGTAGCCTTATTGGCTACATGGAGAATAACCAACATAAAGTCAACACTAGGCGGATGCTGCTCTTTGCTTCGCAGATATGTAAGGTAAGAGTCAGCTACCTGTAGATCAGACACTAATCTGTATATTAAGATTGACAGCTCCCCAAAAGTGAAGCCAGTGTCTTGATCACCCCCTGGTGGCTGGCTGCAGTATAGATCATAAACCCATCATAGACTCCTGCTCCAAATGACGTCATCGGTGCAAGATGGTAGCGTTCTGTAAATGGTTGTCAATCAAGTTCAAAAGCTTGGTTCGAGCCAAATGGGATTTTATTATTTGAAAAAAAAAAATCTCTAACCTGGTAACTAGTCGTCAATTTACAGTGACTTGGATTCTTTTCCTATACATTTACTAATTTTGCAATGTTTGGTTGCTTTGTTTTGTAATGTTGCATTGATTTTGCATTTGTCCAGTACAAAAATATTCCACAGGAATGCTCCAAAAAAATCTAAAGGTCATTCCACCAAGAAGATTGACAGAAATTCTTTCAGAGATGTAAACCTGCTGGACTAATAATTGTTTATTCTGGAGAAATGCAGGAGGAATTCTGCAGAAAAGGAAAAACTGCTTTCCGAATCCCTGCATTATGTGACTCTTGAGAGGAATCTGAAACCCCCCTCATGCATTAGTATTACAGTTAAAACTTTCAAAGCAACAGTGAAAGAACATAAAATTAAAGTATGCTGCAAATGTTTTATTGTTTAATGCAAAACTAAGACTCATCTTAGCCTCTATCTTACTTGTGGTTTCACAGATCAAATTCACGTTCACGGATTAAACAATGACGTGGACAAAAAGAGATGTTTGTTTCATTTTCTTCCGTTTCATTATTTCCCCAGGGGATGGAGTACCTGCAGACTCTGCGTTTCGTTCACAGAGACCTTGCAGCCAGAAATATCCTCGTGGCCAGTGAGACGCTGGTGAAAATCGCTGATTTTGGGCTGACCAAGATTATTCCTGTTGACAAGGAGTACTATCGTGTCAAACAGCTTGGCGAGAGCCCCATCTTCTGGTAGATTTCTTTTAAATCATGTTTGGAATCTATGCTTTTTAATCAGAAGTAATAAAGCAGAAATCTATCAAATTATGCAGGTTTTTTTTTTTACACCTGCTGTGAAATATCTATCAGCAGCTCAGTGGAAAGGTTTGAGGAAGCCTGCTGTGTGTTTGAAGTGGAGACGAGACAACTTGGCTGGTAGTTTCCAGTCTTTGTGCTACGCTAAGCTAACGGAATGCTTTTTTTTTTTTCATATTTAACAGACAGATGTGAGAGAGCATCAATATAAGGAATCGAAAAACAGAAAACATAGTTTTTTGAAAATTTTTTAAAAGACAAATGAAAGTTATTACATTTAAAACCGGATCAGGCCTTTAAGATCATTCTGTAGGTTAGCTTTCATATCTTTAAATTGAAGATTACATTGGGTTCAGGAAACTTGAATGGTCTAACACTGCTCATCTAATGCAGGTACTCTCCAGAGTCCATCAACGAGTCCAAATTCTCACACAAATCAGACGTCTGGAGTTTTGGAGTCGTTCTTCACGAGCTTTTCTCCAACTGCAACATGAACTGCAGCCCAAAAAGAGTAAGACACATGGGCGATATTTCAACAGTTTAGTCAAACCCCTACTCCTTACTATCTTTACCTATTTAAAAATCTGTGCTACTATTTCAGCTGTACATGCAGGAGATTGGACACAACGTGCAAGGTCAATCCATTTCAATGCATGTGGAGAATATTCTAAAGACTGACTGGAGGTTACCGGCTCCTCCGCACTGCCCACCCAAGGTACGTTGACTCTGCTGTATGGTTTATTAGGTGAAATGCAATAGTCTTTTATTTTTATTTTTGAAGACCCTCATTGTCACGACTGGTGATAGCAGCACAGGCAGGGAAGATCCAAGCACAGACAGGCTGGTGAAGTTACTTTAACAGAACAAATGATGAGTACCAAGCTTATAGGCAGACAGTTGAGCAAGCAGGCAACAGACAAAAGCAAGCATGGTGGTGGCATTCAAAGGTAAGAAGAAAAATAATCCCTAACACCGGGACTGATAAAGGATTTCTTAATCTTAAATAAGGACCACATGTGACACATGCCAAAAATATTATTTTTCCTAAACGTTTTTTTTTTTTTTAAACGGATAATCTTTAACACTGTTGTCCCATCTTTCACGCTCAGCAAAATCACATTTCATATTCTTCTCGTTGTACCACCAGGTGTACCGTTTGATGAAGGAGTGCTGGGCGTACAACTTCGACGAGCGGCCATGTTTCTACAGCCTGGGAAACCAGATTGAAACGATCATGCAGGATGACAGAGAGAACCCTAAAGGCTGAGAAGGAGCCGCTTCGCACCTCACAGCAGTGCTCAGTATGAAATGACAAAGTGTCCTTCACTGTTGTGGAAATTCATTTTTTAATGCAACATTTCCTGGTCCAATAAGAAACAAGCTGCTGAGGAAAAAGCATCATGAATTCCAAACTGTTGCATAGTAGGTACAGAGACATTAACATTTTTATTGCTTGTTTGTTTTTATTGTATTGTTGTTTTGGAGGGGTTGTTTGTTATGGTCTGTTGTTGAGATGCTGAGCAAGACAAAAGGTTTGACCAGTCACTCCTCTGCCTCTTGACCGACACATCATCAAAGTAAAAGTTACAACTTATTATGCTACATTTCATCATAATTTCCAACAATTGAGTTTATAAAAATATCCTTTTATCAAAAGATTGTTTTGTTTCTCTAGGTCCTTTTTCCTATAAAAATCTTTTTCAACTCCAGAAGATTTGACCACTAAGTTCATAACCATTTAAGATTGAAAATGAGAAAATTAAAGTCTAATAAGGTATTTGTTATGTTGTTTTAGTACATTGTTTTAAAATAATAACTGAAAAATATTAAACTTTCTGTATTGCTGATAGATTTGCTTATACAATATTATATTGCGTGTAGTAAAAAATTCCCACGCACTTATTTTAAGCATACACCTGCAAAGGCCCAAACCAACGAGCCAACAAACGAACAGAGGTTAAAACATAGCCTCCTTGGCAGAGGTAACCATTGTGTAACTAGTGTGAACGCCCTATACAGCTGACCAATCACACAAGTCAGTAACTTTTCATTCTTACCTAAGTGAAGAACATTTCATATTATTTTAGCAGTGTCTCTAAAGGCTGTAGTTCAGGTTAGGTACATACATCATAGAACTGGAGGGAAATAAAATATTTGAGGGATTGAATATTTGGAAAAGTCCTGCTGTGACCAGACACATCCCCATTGTTGTGGACATTTGTAACACGTCAATAGGAAGCATGGTAAAGCACTGGGACATTTTGTATGTGACCAAAGCTGTATGATCATCCAACCTTTCTTGGATCTCTTTAGTGAAGAATGGGAGGCAGAGACCTTTGCTACCAGGCTCCTCTCCTGGGAAACCAGCTCTCAATTGTTTTCAGATCAGACGTAAATCTTCCTTCTTCTAAAGCTTATAATTAGGTTCGTCAAACAATGAATAAATCTCATCTATTAGTGATGCTGCTGTAGGCTGAGACTGCTGGGGGAACTCCCATCATGCATTGAGCACCCACCCCCTCATGTATTTTTACCTCAGATATTTCCAAAATGCATTTTTTAACTATGCTATGGGTCATTTCCTGACTTCTTCGTGACGTCACTTCTCATATGATGGGATTAATTTCATGATCAATATAAAGTTATCTTAGAAAACGTTTTTTTTTAAAAAAACGTATTTTTGTTGACTTAGTCCAATCAATTACAAAAGAATCTAGAGATACCGTCTCAAATAATGATTACACCAAGTTTGGTGAAAATCTGTCCTACACTGGGTAACAGTTCTATCAACCAGCTGTAGAAAAGTGAAAACAATTATTTATGTGTATTCAAATTTTCTTTAAAGAATTGTGATCGTAAATTCTACCGTTGGAGCATCAGTGATGTACCAATACGTTGAAAAACAGTCAACTTTTTAGAGGATTTTAGACAGACCATGTGCATTTTGTGCCACATGCAGATAGCAAAGGATTTTCAAAAATGTTAGTTTGCTCAAAAATATGAAATATGGGACAGTTCATGATAATATTCATACATTTTTTATTTAGTATACATACACACACATATATATATATATATATATATATATATATATATATATATATATATATATATATATAGACAAACTTTCATATAACCAGCAATCTTAACATTAACATTTTCTCTCCTAATATTGCTCCAGGTGCATATTCCACAAAATTGGGCAGTGAAAACTCGACAAAAATACTAAATTTGCCTTTCTCCCACGGCTGCAGTGGAATTTCTATCAATCCATAAAAGAAATGCTTGTCCATGCATTGAACACAGAGGAGTGGAGTCTGTATATGATATAGAATTACAGACACAAAACAAAACTGGAAATGAGCTGTGAACCTACTTTGAAATCACTCAATAGGGGTCACCACCAGTCCCAAACATGTGGATGTCCCTGGTGCTAAATGGGCAATAAATCAATGAGTTTACAATTATCCCACGTTATATTTTCTTCTACAAAATGTATGGCCTCACCACAGGGGGTAGGAGCCTTTTTCCTATCAAGGGCCAGTGTCATTCACATAATGTCCTCCATGGGCCATAGTGAATTATTAAACACATATTTTGTACTTGTTTTTGTGACATCATGCAAAATGGCAGAAAACAGTCTGAATCTTTTTCTGCGAGGCAAGTAAGACGATCACATCTGCACTCACAACTTAAAAACTGATGATGGAAGCAAAGTGTGAACACGTACATTACCACCAATAAATTAAACCTCTTACTCCCCCGGTGATTTCTTTGTGTGTTCACAATTCAGATTGGGGTCGTGTATTCTGTGCCACATAAGATAAATCTGAAAAGGCAGGAATCTGTGCACCAATAAAATCTCTTTGTAAAAGCAAGGATCGCTATCATCTAGCTGTTTGGAGGGAATGTACATTCCTAAACTCTTCACGCCTATATGGGAAAAAACATCAAGTCTTGCGTAATCCAGACACATCCCCATATAAGCATCATCAATAGGAATAAGGACAACGAACGTGGACATTTTGTATATGACCATAGCTGTATAGCCAGACAGGAGGAAGCCTCCACCACTACAGTAAGGGGGATAATAATTCCTCTGCAGGATCTGAACTGGTACATAGTACTTGCTGTCTACACTTCGATCTAGCTTTGTGTCCTTTACCAAAAAACCAGTAAAGAGGTGCTTGCGTCCATTATTGTCCCTGGGACCTTGGAGATACTCAACCATGTTGTCTGTGTTGGCAAAAACATCATCATCACCATTTAGCAAGAAGCGAGCTTTTGGACAGTTTCTTTCCATCCACTCTAGGAAGAGTACCTGCTTTAAGGTGAGGTTGTAGAACGTGTCTCTAAAGTCCCATTGAAGAATGTCATTGTGCTCATTTTGTTCCAGTTCAAGAAGTCTGTTCTGTCTCCCTCTTTCAAAACCAGAACCCGTCACTCCTGAGATGAAGATCCTCCGGATCTGCACACCGTTGTGCAACCTCTCTTGAGCCCAGGTTTTGCGCAGTACCTCTCGACGTTCGTAGTTCACAGGGGAGCTTTTAATGACCAGGAGAAGGAAGACTTCTGCAGATTTATTAGCTCCTCCGCATTTGTCAGGAACGTCCAGTATCATGGGAAAATGTCGACAGTGGCGATAGTAGAGAAAGTCTTGAATAAGAAGAGGAAGAGAGCTGAAGTTTTCAACTTTGGCAGCAGAAGTGTTCCGTTCGCATTTCGGCCAGGAGTATACATACTTGTTTGTGGCTGGTTTTCTTACTTCACTGTCCTCCTCGCTCACCTTTCTGTCGAGGCTGATGGTTACTTGATAGTTAAAATCTTTACAGAGTTGAAGGAACAACAGACCAAGAGATACCGCCAGCAATAATGTTCTTACTCTGATGTTTGTCATCCTTGAAACTCTGCAGTGACAAAACAAAAGGGTTCTCATTAAAATATCTCAGTCAACACTGTTTATGTCAGATAAAATGGTCTGTAATGAACAAATAAAGGTCATAATAAAGGTTTATTTCTTCACAAGAATCAGTGCTGTATTGCTTTTCAAAGCCATCTTTCAGATTTTGCTGTGTAGGCCATGTTTATTTAGCCACCCAGCAGTTAAAGAGCAAATCTATCATTCATTTTGAGTCATCCATTATTCACGCCGTCTTTTAGCTCTGCTTTTGATCCCAACCGATTTCTGAGAGAAATATCTCCCCTTTGTTAGCCTGCACATCAAGAACGTTGTCTGTGTGTACTTAAGTAACAACATACAAGGCAGAGAGAGGCTAATTATATGAAGCTTGTGGTAGTGCCAACATAAACTCTCTCTGAGGCCTTGCTCTGAACAGCAAGCAGAGAGAGAGCAGAAGGAGCTTCAGGGGTACGGTGGTTTGCAAAGTTAAATGCTGTACTTTTACATGGGGTGGGGGTTGCAACAAGTCAAATGTTGTCATGTCACCTCGCTATCATCAGTTAAATAAATTATTTAATGACAAAGTACATTAGGGGAAACTCAACGTGACTTTACATTTTTACACAATTACCCTATAATTATGGAAATGAGCAAAACCTGACACTAACCCCACCCTGTTATGAGCATGAAGAAAACATGCAGCAAACCCCACAACTAATGTACAATATATTTTAAGCCATTGCTGGGATCTGATTTGTTGTCACCCTCCACCACATGTTAAAATACAGAATTTGCTAAACAGCTCATTTCTGCTCTCTCATGTGTGATCCACTACATTTCTCACAACCTTATCCCTTATCACAAAATAAATTTTAATTAAAGTATCTCAACTTTCATTTGGTGCTTGTCTGACACTAAAGGAATTTTTTTTTTCTAAGAAATGTATGACTGTGTAGCTATTTCCAGAGAACTACTGAGTTTTGTTGCTTATAAATGTACTACTTTAATGTCATAAAATACTCGGTCTTTGGGGGGGGGGGGGTAGTTCAACTTTAATGGTTTTCAGATTGATGTACAATAAAATGGACTTAATGTTAAGTAAATAGCAACCTAGCTTGTTTTGCCACATTCCATTATACCTCGGGGAATAACCGAGGAATGACCTCAAACCCGAATAACCAGAGTTGGTAGCTACTGCAGCGTTGTCCAGTGAGCCATTGAATTCCACACATACCAACACTAAAGTAAAACGTGCACAGACAATATTTGCATAAAAATGTGAGTGCGACACATTTAATGACAGAAGTGCTAATAAACAGCTTTTCACCAGTGTTGATATATTGGATTTCGAAGTCGGGGTTCGTGAGGTTCCTCCGACCTTCGGAGTCAAAACTCCGGTTCAATCTACTACTTTTCTCACAACATTACCCCCCCTCTTTACACAAACGAAATTTACACAAAAGTATTTCAACTTGCGTTAAATATATGTTAGTCTGACACTAAAGAAAATAAATAACCGTGAGCTAAGTAGCTAGCCGGAGAAGTCCCCTGATGGCACCGAGCTACCTGGCGTCATGATGGACGCTCAGTGTTTAACGTCGCCGGTGGTGAGATGATAAAAGTCTCTGAAGTACAAGAGACGTCAGACAGTGAAGTTCTCTGCTTACCTGTCTCACGCTGCGTCCTCAGCTCTCTGTGTCTCTGTCTCTGTCCGTCCGGCCGCTTTATTGCACGGAGCGACCACCGTGACGTCACCCGTCGGTTCTCAAACGTCAGGAGAGGGAGGGGCTTGAAACGTGACGACACGACGCGCGGCCACCTGCAGCCTGACGCCCCGCCCTCCTGACTGCTCCATCCTGTTGGAATGGGTGACGCAAGTAGAGGAATGTAGTACTTAAAAACAGCGGATGCTGTGGGAGACATCGTCAGACTTGGGGTTGACAACTGCTCATGTAACTCTGATAGTGTTTGTATATTGTTCCACCTTCTGGTCTCTGATGCATCAAGTCTACATTAAAATATTCTGCATAAGACATCAGCTGCTGCCCGAGTTCTCCTTTCACCAGCTTCCAGAAAACGTCCATAACAATGACGACACAGTAAACGCCACAACTGAGTATTGGGGGCTACTCGCAAGGGAACACTATCGAAGGTTTCGAGAACACAGTCAGGATAAAGTCAGGGTGTTACCAGAATAAACCTAAGCTTAAACTATTTATAATTTCCATTTTAATTATACTTTTTATGCTCAGTAAACTCAAATGAATTATGTACATTCAGATCTATATTATGGTTTCGTTGTACGTACTTAGAATAAGTATGCAGGTTGGCAAGGAGGTTCCAGTGATCAGGATTATTGGGCAACAGGTGGATGTAGGAACAGGATGAAAGTCAGAGGACCTCTGGTTGGTGAGAAGAATATATCAGGAGACACAGTGGTCAATATAAACAGGGTTCAGACTGGAGTCGGACAGGTTTTTTTTTTTACATTCACAAATCCATGATGTGTAAGCTGTGATGATAATTTGACTGTCCGTCAATGAGACCACGGGGGAGATGATTGTAGAAATGACTAACAATGGAAGCATCAGTTTTTCTCAAAATAAGGACCGTGTGTGACACCTGCAAAAAATACTAGTTTTCCTTATTTCTCCACGTTTATTTATTTACAGACAATCTTTAACACTGTTGTCCCATCTTTCACGCTCAGCAAAATCACATTTCAGATTCTACTCGTTGTACCACCAGGTGTACCGTTTGATGAAGGAGTGCTGGGCGTACAACTTCGACGAGCGGGCAATGTTTCTACAGCCTGGGAAACCAGATTGAAACGATCATGCAGGATGACAGAGAGAACCCTAAAGGCTGAGAAGGAGCTGCTTCGCACCTCACAGCAATGCTCAGTATGAAATGACAAAGTGTCCTTCACTGTTGTGGAAATTCAGTTCAAATATTGAGTCTTCGATAGGCTACTTCCGTAACTCTCAGGTAAAGCTCTTTCAATGCAACATTTCCTCGTCCGTTAAGAAACAAGCTGTTCAGGAAAAGGCATCATAAATTCCAAACTGTTGCAAAGTAGGTACAGTTGTTTGTTATGGTCTGTTGTTGAGATGCTGAGCAAGACAGGTTTGACCAGTCACTCCTCTGCCTCTTGACCGACACATCAGCAAAGTAAAAGTTACAACTTATTATGCTACATTTCATCATATTTTCTTACGATTGAGTTAATAAAAATATCCCCACAATGCCAGATGCAGATTTCTTCATCTGACTCAAAACTAATCTTGAACCACGAATCATATTTACCTGGATCTCTCACATCAGGATTATGCCAATATAAAATGTGAATCATAGGGTTACACTGGCAAACATTTGTATTAAAGACAAGATGTATGACTTTCTTATGCAGCTGTGGCCAATGTTTCATTCTTACCTAAGTGAAGAACATTTCATTTATTTTAGTAGTGTCTCTAAGGCTGTAGTTCAGGTTAGGTTCATACATCATAGAGCTGGAGGGAGATAAAATCTTTGAGGGATTGAATATTCATATTGGAAAAGTCCTGCTGTGACCAGACACATCCCCATTGTTGTGGACATTTGTAACACGTCAATAGGAAGCATGGTAAAAGCACTGGGACATTTTGTATGTGACCAAAGCTGTATGATTAGACAGGTGGATGCACCCGCCCATAGGGGGCAGTATGAACCTTTCTTGGATGCTAAATATCTTTAGTGAAGAAAAGGAGGTAGAGCACTCCCATCATGCATTGAGCACCCACCCCCTCATGTATTTTTTTTAAATCACAGAGATATTTCCAAAATGCATTATGAACTATGCTATGGTTCATTTCCTGACTTCTTCGTGACATCACTTCTCATATGATATCATTTGATGGGATTAATTTCATGATCAATGTAAAGTTATCTTAGAAAACATTTTTTTCTAAACTGTATTTTTGTTGACTTCTAACTAATCTAGAGATACCGTCTCAAATAATGATTACACCAAGTTTGGTGAAAATCTGTCCTACACTGGGTAACAGTTCTATCAACCAGCTGTAGAAAAGACAAAATGATTTATGTGAATTTTTATTTTTTTTAAGAATTGTGATTGTAAATTCTAGACAGTCTCCCAGTTCTGCGTTGGAGCATCAGTGATGTACCAATACATTGAAAAACAGTCAACTTTTAGAGGATTTTAGACAGACATGTGCATTTTGTGCCACGTTCAGATAGCAAAGGATTTTCAAAAATGTTAGTTGCTCAAAAAACTAAATCAAAGTTTAATATGGGACAGTTTCATAATATTCATACACACTTTTATTTAGTGTATATATATATATATATATGACAATATAAATCGACAAACTGTCCTTTACCCAGCAATCTTAACATTTTCTCTCCCAATATTGCTCCAGGTGCATATTCCACAAAATTGGGCAGTGAAAACCAGACAAAATACTAAATTTGCCTTTCTCCCACGGCTGCAGTGGAATTTCTATCAATCCATAAAAGAAATGCTTGTCCATGCATTGAACACAGAGGAGTGGAGTCTGTATATGATATAGAATTACAGACACAAAAGAAAACTGTGTGGAAATGAGCTGTGAACCTACTTTGAAATCACTCAATAGGGGGCACCACCAGTCCCAAACATGTGGATGTCCCTGGTGCTAAATGGGCAATAAATCAATGAGTTTACAATTATCCCACGTTATATTTTCTTCTACAAAATGTATGGCCTCACCACAGGGGATAGGAGCCTTTTTCCTATCAAGGGCCAGTGTCATTCACATAATGTCCTCCATGGGCCATAGTGAATTATTAAACACATATTTTGTACTTGTTTTTGTGACATCATGCAAAATGGCAGAAAACAGTCTGAATCTTTTTTCTGGCGAGGCAAGTAAGACGATCACAATCTGCACCCACAACTTAAATAACTGAGATGGAAGCAAAGTGTGAACACGTACATTACCACCAATAAACTTCTTACTTCTCCAGTGATTACTGTGTTTTTCACACCTCAGATTGGGGTCGTGTATTCTGTGCCACATAAGATAAATCTGGAAAGGCAGGAATCTGTGAGACAATAAAATCTCTTTGTAAAAGCAAAGGATCGCGTTCATCTAGCTGTTTGGAGGGAATGTACATTCCTAAACTCTTCAACGCCTATATGGAAAAAACATCAAGTCTTGCGTAATACAGACACATCCCCATATAAGCATCATCAATAGGATAAGACAACGAACGTGGACATTTTGTATATGACCATAGCTGTATAGCAGACAGGAGGAAGCCCCCACCACTACAGTAAGGGGATAATAATTCCTCTGCAGGATCTGAACTGGTACATAGTACTTGCTGTCTACCCTTCGATCTAGCTTTGTGTCATTTACTAGCAACCCAGTAATATGTGCTTGCTGCCATTATTGTCCCTGAGGCCTTGGAGATACTCAACCATGTTGTCTGTGTTGGCAAAAACATCATCATCACCATTTAGCAAGAAGCGAGCTTTTGGACAGTTTCTTTCCATCCACTCTAGGAAGAGTACCTGCTTTAAGGTGAGGTTGTAGAAACGTGTCTCTAAAGTCCCATTGAAGAATGTCATTGTACTCATTTTGTTCAGTTCAAGAAGTCTGTTCTTTCTCTCTCTTTCAAAACCAGAACCTGTCGCTCCTGAGATGAAGATCCTCCGGATCTGCACACCGTTGTGCAACCTCTCTTGAGCCCAGGTTTTGCGCAAGTACCTCTCTGCGTTCGTAGTTCATAGGGGAGCTTTTAATGACCAGGAGAAGGAAGACGTCTGCAGATTCATCAGCTCCTCCACATTTGTCAGGAACGTCCAGTAGCATGGGAAAATGTCGACAGTGGCGATAGTAGAAAAAGTTTTGAATAAGAAGAGGAAGAGAGCTGAAGTTTTCAACTTTGGCAGCAGAAGTGTTTCCGTTCGCATTTCGGCCAGGAGTATACATACTGTTTGTGGCTGGTTTTCTTACTTCACTGTCCTCCTCGCTCACCTTTCTGTCGAGGCTGATGGTTACTTGATAGTTAAAATCTTTACAGAGTTGAAGGAACAACAGACCAAGAGATACCGCCAGCAATAATGTTCTTACTCTGATGTTTGTCATCCTTGAAACTCTGCAGTGACAAAACAAAAGGGTTCTTATTAAATATCTCAGTCAACACTGTTTATGTCAGATAAAATGGTCTGTAATGAACAAATAAAGGTCATAATAAAGGTTTATTTCTTCACAAGAATCAGTGCTGTATTGATTTTCAAAGCCAGCTTTCAGATTTTGCTGTGTAGGCCATGTTTATTTAGCCACCCAGCAGTTACAGAGCAAATCTATCATTCATTTTGAGTCAGCCATTATTCACGCCGTCTTTTAGCTCTGCTTTTGATCCCAACCGATTTCTGAGATATATACACTACCGTTTCAAAAGTTTGGGGTCACTTAGAAATGTCCTTATTTTTCAAAGAAAAGCACTGTTTTTTTCAATGAAGATATCATTAAATTAATCAGAATACACTCTATACATTGTAATGTGGTAAATGACTATTCTAGGTGGAAACGTCTGGTTTTTTAATGAAATATCTACATAGGTGTCATAGAGGCCCATTTCCAGCAACTATCACTCCCAGTGTTCTAATGGTACATTGTGTTTGCTAATCGCCTTAGAAGCCTAATGGATGATTAGGAAAACCCCTTGAAAACCCTTGTGCAATTATGTTAGCACAGCTGAAAACTGTTTTTGCTGGTGAGAGAAGCTATAAAAACTGGCCTTCCTTTGAGCTAGTTGGAGTATCTGGAGCATCACATTTGTGGGTTCGATTATACTCTCAAAATGGCCAGAAAAAAGAAGAACTTTCATCTGAAACTCGCCAGTCTGTTCTTGTTCTTAGAAATGAAGGCTATTCCATGCGAGAAATTGCGAAGAAACTGAAAATTTCCTACAACGGTGTGTACTACTCCCTTCAGAGAACAGCACAAACGGGCTCTAACCAGAGTAGAAAGAGAAGTGGGAGGCCCCGGTGCACAACTCAGGCAAGAAGACAAGTATATTAAAGTCTCTAGTTTGAGAAATAGACGCCTCACAGGTCCTCAACTGGCAGCTCTTTAAATGGTACCCGCAAAAACGCCAGTGTCAACGTCTACAGTGAAGAGGCGACTCCGGGATGCTGGCCTTCTAGGCAGAGTGGCAAAGAAAAGCCATATCTGAGACTGGCCAATAAAAAGAAAAAGATTGATATGGGCAAAAGAACACAGACATTGGACAGAGGAAGATTGGAAAAAAGTGTTATGGACAGACGAATCAAAGTTTGAGGTGTTTGGATCACACAGAAGAACATTTGTGAGACGCAGAACAGGTGAAAAGATGCTGGAAGAGTGCCTGACGCCATCTGTCAAGCATGGTGGAGGTCATGTGATGGTCTGGGGCTGCTTTGGTGCTGGTAAAGTGGGAGATTTGTACAAGGTAAAAGGGATTTTAAATAAGGAAGGCTATCACTCCATTTTGCAACGCCATGCCATACCCTTTGGACAGCGCTTGATTGGAGCCAATTTCCTCCTATAACAGGACAATGACCCAAAGCACACCTCCAAATTATGCAAGAACTATTTAGGGAAGAAGCAGGCAGCTGGTATGCTGTCTGTAATGGAGTGGCCAGCGCAGTCACCAGATCTCAACCCCATTGAGCTGTTGTGGGAGCAGCTTGACCGTATGGTGCGCAAGAGTGCCCATCAAGCCAATCCAACTTGTGGGAGGTGCTTCAGGAAGCGTGGGGTGAAATTTCTACAGATTACCTCAACAAATTAACAGCTAGAATGCCAAAGGTCTGCAATGCTGTAATTGCTGCAAATGGAGGCATTCTTTGACGAAAGCAAAGTTTGAAGAACAAAATTAATATTTCAAATAAAATCATTATTTCTAACCTTGTCAATGTCTTGACTATATTTTCTATTCATTTTGCAACTCATTTGATAAATAAAAGTGTGAGTTTTCATGGAAAACACAAAATTGTCTGGGTGACCCCAAACTTTTGAACGGTAGTGTATATATATATATATATATATATTATGACATTGTGGAAAACTACTAAACTATACTGTTTAGTTTTTTTTATTCAGCCTGTCAATAGTCTTAACATTACAGTTTTTCAATTAATGTTGGGGCCTACAATGAGTATTTGACTTTAATGATTTCAAGTCTAACATCACATGTACAATATATTTTAAGCCATGATGGAATCTGATTTGTTGTCACCCTCCACACATGTTAAAATACCGAAATTGCTAAACAGCTCCTGCCTGCTCTCTTATGCGCGATCCTTTACGTTTTAACGCATTCCATTATACCTCTTGGCTTAACCGAGGAATATGACATCAAAATCAAATAACTGAGTTGGTAGCGTTGCAGTTACACAGGAACGTTAGCTAGTGAGTCATTGTTAGCAAAAGTAGTTCATAATAACGCATTGCGTGGCATTTCACGCATACTAACACCGCAGTAAAACGTGCACAGACAATATTTGCACAGAACTGTGCTAATAAACAGCTTTTCACCAGTGTTGATATATTGATTTCGAAGTCGGGGTTCGTGAGGTTCCTCCGACCTTCGGAGTCAAAACTCCGGTTCAATCTACTACTTTTCTCAAAACATTACCCCCCCTCTTTACACAAACTAAATTTACACAAAAGTATTTCAACTTGCGTTAAATATATGTTAGTCTGACACTAAAGAAAATAAATACCGTGAGCTAAGTAGCTAGCCGGAGAAGTCCCCTGATGGCACCGAGCTACCTGGCGTCATGATGGACGCTCAGTGTTTAACGTCGCCGTGGTGAGATGATAAAAGTCTCTGAAGTACAAGAGACGTCAGACAGTGACGTTCTCTGCTTACCTGTCTCACGCTGCGGCCTCAGCTCTCTGTGTCTCTGTCTCTGTCCGTCCGGCCGCTTTATTGCACGGAGCGACCACCGTGACGTCACCCGCCGTTTCTCGAACGCAGTTGCGACGTCACGAAAGGGAGGGGCTTGAAACGTGACGACACGACGCGCGACCACCTGCAGCCTGACGCCCCGCCCTCCTGACTGCTCCGTCAAGTAGCCACAGTCAGAGTGCATCGTTTGAGCAGGGACGCTGGAGGTCACAGTTGTTGATGTCATGACTGTTGAGGACTTTTGACCAATCCTGACTAAGGCCACACACACACACACTCCCTTCTGTCTCCAAGCAGTGACCAAGGTCAGGTCAAAGATAAGAGGACCAACCAACAGTGCTTTGCAGTGTCTACGCTCATGGACTTTCATGTCTAACTCAGATGCCCCACACAGAGAGGGCACCCACTTCAACTCTTTTGCGTATTTCACCAGTTGCAAGATGTAAGGTACAACACGATTTAGGAATGCATACTTTAGGGTTAACCAGCCAATAGGATGCCAACACCTACATGTAACATAGAGAGTTACAGCAACTCTAGCCCTTCATGGATGTGCTGTTGGAATGCAAGTAGAGGAAGATATATGCGGATGCTGTGGGAGCCACAACTGAGTATTGGGGCTACTCACAGCGGAACACTAACGGAGGTTTCGAGAAATAAGTCGTAATATTACAAGGATAAGTCAGGGCGTCAGGGTGTTTCATTGATAGCTGATGGAAATTACATAACATAAATTGCATAAACCCACCGCTACCATCACTGTTTTAATACAATGACAGTTTTGGTAACTTTTGACTAGGACACAAAAAAACCTACAATATAAACCCCTGTATAATAGTACCACGCATGGCAGCTTTATTCCTGAACCCTGAGTTATTTTACTCTGTAAGAAGTTATTTTTAACATGTATTTACAACAATATTTAACATTTGCGTTGACATAATTTGGTCGAGGCACGGTGGTACGAGTGGTTGTTAGGCTCCTACCCAATCAGTTAAGTTACACTTTACACCCATGACTAAGTCGACTTGTATAATAGATGTTGCAAAGACCTTTGAGGAACTTTGATAAAAGTAGTGAGTTATCTCGCTCCGCCATACTTCGACTAAACTCTACTGTGGAAATTCTAGTGATGACGTTAGAAGTAGAACAGAGCTCGACTTTTTCATGTGACAACAGAGGCACGTGCCAATCAATCAATGTTTAATTAAATACTGAATTGCATATGCGAGCCAACCAAAACCTGTTTAATGCAAAAGAGAAGCCGAGGTAATTGACTAACATGGAGTGTTGTTGTTCATCTGGATATTTCCTGTGTACTTCCCTCTAGAATAGCATTGATAGCTAGCATGGCACGTTAGCTTGAAAGCCAGCTATCCCGAGCATGAAACCGTGATTGTTGTCATTATGACAGTCGTGCCAGAGTCAAGCATGAAGCGAGTGTTTGGGGTGAATATAGGATAGAGAGCGAGTCGTCCACTAACTAGAAGACCGGTGGTTCAATCCCAGGCTCTTCTGGTCTGCATGTTCTTGGGCAACACACTAAACCCTTGATTGCCCCTGACGCCTGTGCTGTTGGTGTGTGAACGATGGATGATAGAAAAAGTGCTTTGATAATAGGACTTTACTCTCAAAAGTATTTTATACCAGTGTTGTCAAATATTTCATCTGGAGCATCCTGTATGATCTGAGGATTAGAAGCTATCACTTGAGATGTTCAATTGAACTTCATCCGTCTTCTAGAGATTCTTGGCTTCATCCATTCATCCATATATACTACTGTATATAACACTTATGCTTTTGAGGGTGGCGGGGGGAGCTGGAACCAAACCCAGCTGACATTGGGCAAGAGACGGGGTACACCCTGGACAGGTCCTTCTTGGGTTTATGCAACAATTATGTTACTTCGTTCTCACAGTACAAACCTCCAAGCTATGCTATACTCCCTTCAGGTTTAATTCGTGACATTACTTTCACTTCTTCATAGTCTGCTGAGGATCTTAAGCTGAGTTTTACTTGAGACTAATTCCCAGTCAGCTCTGAGCCAACAGTATGTGCATCACAGTGGAACTTGAAATACAGCATTGTCTATATAAAAAATATCTACCGGTTTTGTGCCCAGATTTCTAAATTATCTAGAGTTAAAACTGTAGTGACATGTTAAGCATGAGGAGGTTGCAGAAGAGTGGATTGTAACTATTTCTCTAGAAGGGCCCTCAGTAGAGCCGTACAGCAGTCCCCTTATAAAACCACATTTAAATTCACTATATCAAGAAATTTATTTGGATCTGCACCACATTAAACAACACTCATAAACATCATTGCACAATCAGATTGTTTCATCGAGATTCATGAGTTATTCTCTGAGAAATCAAGGAAAACGTTGAAAAACTCTTCATCTCACAACTTTAAGAAAGTGAGAAACAATTCTGGATCCACCCCCTGATTTAAAACCGATAGCAACATTTAATGGGTTCTTCACTGGCACATGTCCCATCCTTCTACCAACAGATATACAGTAGGGGCGGCTGTGCCTCAGGAAGTAAGCCACAGATGTCCACAAACCAGAAGGAGTTTGATTCCAGTGTGCTGACAGTTTGTTGTTGTAAGATACTGAACCCCACCGTTGTCTCTGACTGCTGTGCCAGAGATAAATGAGTGATGTATGATAGAAAAAGTACTTCATGAATATGTGGGTTAAAAACTGCTCTGTAAAGTGCTTTAACTGGTCATCAAGACTAAAAAAAGTGTATATTAACTAAAGACCATTAACATTTAACAGACAAACGATCATGGATGAGAACATTTCCCCCTTGGCAGAGGTAAACAACAGCAAAAATGTACATTCATCATTCAGTGACCTACACGATCTTGGAAAAGAGAACTCTCTCTTGCTGAAACTAACAAGAAACACACACTTCACTTGTTGGACACTGATGTTACAGAGTGGAGGTTCTTACACAGCACCATGCAGACAGCACACAAACTTACAGCCACGTTTTATTCTGTTACTCACAGAATTCACTGAGATGAATTACAGCTGATTTGACCCAAAAGTGTCAGTCAGCGCTGACTGAAAACGAGAAGTTGTGAGCTGAATGTGTCCTGCTGTAAGTTGCTAATGATTATTTAGTGTCTGCGTCTCGTTCATACGCCAATTTCAACAAACACTGCATCAGTGTAACCTCAGTGTACCTCAAGTTCCTCTTGAGGAACAGGTCATGCATAAAGTTTACCAAGCAACACACTTAAGACAAATAACTTACACACTTTATCACACCAATTTAAAAAGTCACTTTATGTGGACACTCGCAGCAGCTGTCTAAATAATGTTGTCCTCCACAGAGTGATGGAAACACGTGTCCATTCTGTGTCGGAGGCGCTTCTTAAGATGAAAGTGTCGCTTCACTAAGGTAGTGTTGTACTCCTGGGACTTTAGCTTGGCATAGTAATCAGAGAACTTGTTGAAGAGGAAGGAGATAGGCATGCATTCAGAATGATACCAAAGGAGATGCAGCCAAAGGCCACGATACGGCCCAGGACGGTGACAGGAACCACGTCCCCGTAGCCCACAGTCGAGATGCTGACCTGAGAGAGAAAAGTGGACATGAGAATCCGTTTCATGAACATTTTACTGTTCTGTACAAAATGAAACCTATTGTCTATTGTCAGGTGACCTGTTGCTGCTGTTGTCATGATGAAGGAAAACAAAGGAGGAAATTAGTTATTTAGTATAAAGAGTTGTTATGTTAGGAGGAAGACTTTCACTCATAGTCCCTCTGTTTATTTGAAACCAGTAGTCAAAGGTTGTCTTTATCCATGACCGCTCCACAACCGTAACCTCCTCCTATTGTTGTAACCATGGAAGACGAAGGTCCTATAATCTCAGGGAAGTACTTATTTGAACATGTCTGGTACACCTGTCTTTGTGTCTGTGGGTACCTCAGGGAACCTAATACGTTAAGTTGGAGAACTTGTTCCTTTTCATTCCACAACTTCAAGATCAACTGGTAAGACAATGCAGCTAAGGCAGCATAGCAGACAGGATTTTATTATTAGTTTATAGGGCAATCCAAGCAGGTGATTCATGTTGCTCCAACTGAGTTTGATCCCGGTTTTTAATAATAAGCAGAAGGATTTACTCACATACAGCAACTTGTTCGGACTTGTGAGAAAGATGCAAAGGTTTAGGGTATTGAAAACTGAGACTTGGTTTTACAGCAGTGATTGTATTTCTTTGCTTCTGGTATTGTCTACATTTTTATTGGTTAATATTAATACATGAGCTGTGTATTTTTGGAAGACAACACTGTTGGACGGAGAGTTTCCCAGAAAAATACAGGGTCTGGTATGATTATGCAAAGGGCTCCAGAATGCTACCCTGCACACAGATGTACCTTAAGTATGTGGACCCCCCCAGACACCCATACACATACACATACACACACACACACACACACACACACACACACACACAACATTAGCTTGCTAAAGCTAGTTATCTAGACTGTTAAGCGATTCAGTAGCTACACACACACTCTTGCGACAGAAATGTCGTATGAAGTAGGTAAAGTAGTAAAGAGGTAATGGCTTTTATTTTTAACAATGTTATTATTATTATTATTATTATTTTGTCGGTTTATTTTTGCAAAGGTCTTTATGTTCTCATTAACTGACAGGCAAGATCACTGTCATCGGGAGCCGCTTGAACTGTCGACACAGGCGATGTGCCGAGACAGCTGGAGCTAAACCATGTCTGAGGACCATGTTGGTCCTGAGCCATTTCAACTGTGTTCCACTCAAAGATGTGTAATTTTTTATATATGTGTAATAAATGTGATATTGAAACCAGCATTGATGTATTACATCAAAGAATAGTCATTTAATTTAGTTTACAGCTCATAACACAATTATGAGTCCAGTATCTCTTTAAAGACTTTTATCCATCATCTTTCCATGTAGGTGATCCAGCACAACAAATGGAGTCCACCAGGCAGCAACAAAGCACAGACTTAGGTCAAATTTAAAAAAGTTGGAGTATGACATTGGGTTATTAGCAACTGATACTCACTGCAGCCCACCACCAGGCATATGGGATACTGCTGATGGGAGATCCCTCAGTCTCCCTCTCGGCTGAATGCAGAAGAGCAGAGAAAGTGAAGATTCCCATGGCGATAAAAAGTAAAATGCAAGAGGCCTGCTGGTAACACTGCCGCAGAGTGAACCCAAACGCTCTCATGCCCGTTGAGTGTCGAGCCAACTTTAAGATCCGAAAGACCCTCAGCAGCTTGACCACTTTGAAGACATGGCTGAGTCTGCTGACTCGAGCCATTGCCCTGACCTCTTTCTGTGCGCCTGCATCCTCGTAGCTAGTGAAGGCTGCGAAGATGATCTGGAAGAAATAAGGCATCACTGCCACCATGTCCACAATGTTAAGTCCACTCTTCAAAAACATTTTGATGTCTGGAGTGCTTACGAGGCGAGTTAAATATTCAAAGGTAAAGAAGACAATGGTGATGATCTCCACCCATTCCATGTGTGTTTTGCCATTAATTTTATACTTTTGAATTTCCTCCACAGTGTTGAGAGCCATTGCCATGATAGAGAAGAGCACAAAAACATTGGAGAGCACGTTGAAAGCCTTCGCCAGAGTTGAAGAGTACGGATCCTCTACAATGTTCCACAGAGTCTTTCCTCACATCCCCAAACATCATGCCCTTGAAAGACTCATCGTTGTACTTCACCTCAATCTCAGCCATCAGCTCCTTGTCCACCTTTAGGTTGTCCTTCACCTCATCCACCTTCTCCTCAAACATCATCCAGCAGCAGCGCTGAGTGTCCTTCAGGCTCAGACCCCAGTATGTCATTTCCTCCTCAAAGTTGATGGGGCACATTTCCTGTATGACCCACAGCACTCCACTTGTGTAGAAATGGCAGATGTGGTGGAAGAAGGCAGGGTCCCGATCGAAGAAGAACTCGTTCTTAGCGTACGGAGTAGTCGTCGCACAGTGTGCGGAGTTTGCTCGGTCTAATGCATAGAGCCAAGGAGCCGATGCGGGTATTAGGGTATTTGATGACACACTGTGTGGGGATGTGAAAAACTTTCCCTCCAACGTTAACCCTGATGCTCTGCTGCAGCTGAGGTCTGTCCTCAGCTTGAGGACACTCTGCTTTGATACCAGGACTGTCCAGATCCTCCAGCGAGCTCCATGCTTTGACCGTTTGCTCCTGAGAAAATGGGAATGTTTTGTTGTTGTCTGCACCCTTTGAGAAATAATTAATAGTAGACCGGCGGTTTTGTAAACATCTCTGAAGGTGAGCTTGTGCCGAAGCCATAGCAACTGTCAGCACAGGAAATTAGTGAAATTGAGCAAAAAGAAACGAGCAAACACTCCAGAAAACGTATTCTAGCAACACATAGTATCTTGCTGAATCATCAGAAAGACTGCATCAGGTCCTGCAGGAAGTGATACCCCAAGATCATCCTGTTTTGCTGCTTTGCTGTGATCCAGGTGGAGAGAAAAGACTTTATGTTACTGCAGAGACTAAATGAAGGCATCTGATTCTTCAGAGTAGGAGAGCAAGGACAAGCAGGAGGGATTTCATCCATTTAATCTCACTGGTGCCCTTCCAAGTCTCCTTAAGCAGTTGTAGGGGGTGGTGTGTGCATTAGGAAACAAAGTTGATTTAGGATTTCTCAGTGACGGTGGGCAATGAGCCAACTGAGGCCTTATGTTGTATCTGTTCTTCTTATTCCTCTTTTAAATCACTTTTTTCTATTCTTGTCTTCTTTCCTTTCTTCATACTGTTCTTCTCACTCTTGTGATAAATTTGATTCATAACTGATATTTTTGATCTTGTGAAATGGGGAAGTATAAGCTGCTTACAAATGTGTCTTCTCGTAAAAGAACGTGTGTCATGTGTAATTGTCTTTGCGGTTCTCTACTACCTGCAGTATTTGCTATTTAACCCATGAGGTCAAATATGAAATATAATGTAGCTGTATACAGTGCTAACATACAGTGGGAATTGGCAATTACATTCAACCATGGGGCCATTTTTTCCCCTTGTATGTAGTTTTAAATGTGAGCCTATCAGACATATAAAACAGCTTGATGGGGGTAATGTGCTCTATGTACAACCTAACATACGTTCTGTGGCAGTGCCTTTGCAGTTCAAGATAAATACTGTAGGATTAGTGTCGGGGGATCGAGGTGGTCCCGGGGACCCGAGCAACACATTCATCAAGTTTGAAGTTCATCAAATGAGCAGTTGTTGACGAAAATTAAGAACAAACTATGATTTATAACTATTATGGTGGAGATGCAGACCTGTATGGCTTAAATTTTTGTAGTGCTATTTTAATGGTAGATACTCTCTTACTATCTAGCATGAAAGCAGGTCTAGTGTTTTGAGTAATTGCAAACGTTTCCACCACAGTGTCCTCAGAGTGCAGACAGTGTGTCAAACTAAAGCTCATTATAGAGCCGACATCATGTGATTAAGTGAAATGTTTCACCTCTCAGCAAGAGGCTTCTTCACCTCAGTTCCACAGGTCTGGTTAGTAAAGAACAGATTCATAGCTCGTGGTCCAGAGTTACTTATCTCATCCCACACGTTATTATATCGTGGTTTGCATTATATGTTTTTTACCAAATGTCACCAGGGGCTCCGTAACTTACACAATCAGAGCTTTTTTTTTTTATCAACTGTTCTTCCTGCATTAAGCAGCTGTAACTGTGTTTCCTTTACTCTGGATTATGTGTTTGTTCTCCTCTTAATTTTCTAATATAACAGTTTGATCCTCGTTGTGTAATATCTCTGCTGCCAGTCAAACTTGTCCATGTCTGTCATTGGTCATATGCATGTATATGTTGAATTCATAGTACAGAACCCTGCAGTAATTGGGCAGCGGCGAGTAAAGACAGGACTCAGTGCACAGAACTGATACTGCTTATAAATCCTACATATTAGATTTACTGTGTAATGCTGTTTAGAACACACAAATAAATATATTTGCTGATGCTATAGGTGATGCAAACACTGGGACAGTGACTGAGGTCAAGAGACCATGGTGGCTCCCTATGTGCACGATTTAACTAACAGTCTGCTCTGGTCAATCAAGTACTTGTTCATTCTTCTTTGGTAGCAAAAAAATATGATGATTTAATGTTTTAAATGATTAATTAAAGACAAACCCCTGCAGTGTTAGGTTAGTGTGTTAAATAATGAAGATTAAAATGATAAGTTGATGTTTCTCCATCTTTCTATGATTTGATACAAGATTTTACTGTTTATAAATAGACAAACTTACAGGAAAAAACATGAAATACTTTTGATATTTATTTCATGTGCATTTCATCATTCAAGTGCATTTCATCATTCAAGCGAATCCCATGTGGCGCAAACACAGTTCAACAATGACTGTGAAGCCGCCCAAATATAAATAAAACTCTTCCTTAGAAATAAATACCAACAGCGAAACTCACACAGTTTGAGAACTCATACAGAATCATCTGAGAAAAAAAAGAACAAGGAGACTGGACATCCGACAAGGCAAGTCCATCAAACATTCACGAGCAAATCCAAACCTCTAGGAGACATTTAACAAAACACACACATTCTTTCCCATGGTAGAAATCCTCTTGGTCTCTTTACTCACACTCCTAACACTGACTACATGTACAGTGTTATTGTCTCTGAACAAGCTACATTTCATTTTATTTTTTATTTCTTTAAAATCAATAGTTTGAAATGTGGGGAAAGACACTGATTTACTATCTTACAGTTAGAAAAGAAGATTGTTACCACTCTCATGTCTGCACAGTAGATATGAAGCTACAGAGGCCGAGCTGTAGAGATGCTGGAAGGTGGATTTTCTTTCCTCTGGACAGAGTCAGGATCATTGTTTCAACCCTTTCTGTGATAAAGCTGAGATAACCAGCTGCTGGCTTCCTGTTAATATCAGCATCAATCATTTCCCGACATTCAAAGACAGTTTCAGTAGTATTCAGTAAAAACTATAAGAAAAGCCGTATCAGAACCTCCTCTGATGGATAAATTGAACCGAAGGATGCTATTCTGCCACGACTCCAGATGAGGAAACCCCAGTGAGAGTCAAACCCAGGGCTTTCATCTGTTCATTAACCTTTCAAAGGCCATTTTAACTTCAGTTTGCATAAATCACTGTGAATTGATGAATGAATATTGTACAAAGGCAGCAGTTTGCACATATAATATCAAGGCCATGTGTGGAATAAATACAAAGTATTCTTACACTGTAATAAAAATAAAAATCATTTTCTCAGTCCAGTGCACTTTTGGGAGTTTTTAAACTGAGAGTGTAGAATGGTTTTCCTTCGTTAGATTTGGCTGAAGTGCGCAAAGTTTTTAAAACAATATCTTTTTTACAGATCACAGTATCTTAGAATTTCCCTCCGGGGACAAATAAAGTTGTTTTGTATTGAATACTGACAAACCTGAAGGCCAAGAATTAACATATTTGTTGGAAGGAGATTCTACTATTCACAACACCTCCAATCCATCGTTAATACTGGAAAAGTAAAGTGACTAAAAATAAACTGGAATTGTAAAGAGTCATTATTTTCTTCGATGATTCTTTCCCTCTATGAAATTCTAGATAACAGTGAAATGAATTTGTCACCACTCCCCACAGAACACAAATTGCTTGTTTTGTCTCATGCACAGTGCAAAACCCAAAGATATTTTCATTTTACTCTCAAATTTGAAAGAAAAGCAGAAATAAATCTCATCTGAAACCAGCTAATCAGTCATGAAAATATGCAAATTCATTTCAGTTTGTTGGAGATCTATTGATCAGTCAACTAATAATTTAATCTCTAATCTGAACAGATTATCTTTCCATTGGTCGTTTTGGGAGATTTTTATGCTTTAAAAATTAAGCAAAATATCTTATCCATATTAATATTTAACATAAAAAAATAAATAGATGAATGCTTGTTGAGCTGTTTCCGCATCAAAATTGACAATGGCCTTCAACAACAACGATAATCTACTGTAGAGGTAAAAGGGCTGAATGCAATACTCCTCCAGAACTGAAGGTACAACAGGAATGAGTGTTCAAAGGCCCTTTCTCCTCTCTGATCTCACTCATCTACCACAAGTCACCTCTCCGGAGATTTAACCTCCAGGGGGAGTTGTGATCAGCCGAGTTTGCCGTCATGTCGTTCAGATCCGGGGGGTTGAGAAGCACCAGGTGAAGCCCGGTCAGCTGGCCGTCTGTGTCACACTTTCTTCGTTCCCAGACCAAGTCCAGCTTATGCCGAGTTTCCTGGCAGCGGAGAAAACACACGGCTTAGTCGACATGCTGCAAACTGTAAGCCTTTAACCTGAGGAGAGCCGGTCAAGCTGTGTTTATCTGCAGAGCGCCCAGAGTGCTTTTTAAGAAAAGCTGACCCGCATTTAGAACCAAGAGATCTAAATAAACAACAAACAGACCTGATACTGGACTATTGACGCCAATATTCATATGCAAAAACAACAATGAACAAACGAAGAAAAGCAGCAAATTAAAAAAAAAATTGAAACTGGAACCAGAGAACGTCATCTTGACAAAAAAAAAAAAAGACAGACGATTTTAACAATTATCAAACTAGTTGCCAATATATTTTCTTTCAATCGCTGAAGATTAATCTACAAAATGCAGCGTTGAAAACAATAAACAAATCTAACAATTTTTCGGTGTTTTCCAGAAACAACAGTTTACTGACACATTAAAAATGATTATATCTTATCTTAAGTTTAAGAAGCCATAACCAATTATTTTCTGCATAAAATTGACTATCATCTAAAAGGTTTTGGGTTAATTTTCTGTAAATTGACAAAACAATAAACTGATAAATGAATCATTCATATATAAATATATCCTATAGTTTTCTCCACACACACACACCACACACACACACACACACACACACACAGCACACACGCACACAACGCACTGCGCGCTGCGCGTGCACGCGCACACACACACGCGCGGCGCGCGTGCACGCGCGCACGCGCACGCGCCTCCACTCCAGCTGGTCACGGCCACAGTTTCAGAGAAGGAGAGATTGACGACAGGTGAGGACGCATGCAGCTGGATGAATGGTGTCTCCTCTCGGGAGGTGAAGAACATGCCGGTCTTTGAGTGTTTGTGTGTTTACTGACTTCTCTCACCTTGGCCCCTGGTTGATGAGCGGGTCCTGAGATTCTTTGAGGTAGAAACTCTGCACAGTGAGAGGCCTGGATGGACTGAACTCCTCTCTCCACCACCACACAGCAATCCCCACCAGCAGCAAACTGAGACAAACTGGGAAGTGTACACAGACACAGACAGACAGACACAGAGGGCAAGTTCAGATGCTGCTGATGCTCCTGTATGAAACCTCCACCCTCGCCTCCTCTGAGCAGACGAACAAGTGGCCGCTACGACCGAATTAATGAGGAAATTACAAGATTTTGAAAAACATGTAACAAGTTAAATAATATATTTACTGGTTAAGTCTCCTGCATTCAAACTCAAACACTTCACGTGATACACATGTCATAATCAAGCTCATGTAAACACATTTTTTTTTAAAACTGAGGACAGAGACTGGTCCTATTTGCTGGTGTATTTGTATTTTCTTGTGTTTATTTAGCAACGCTGTTGTCAGGAATGTCAGCTCTGCTGACATTCCTGTCCTGTCACACAGGACAGGAATGTATTTTTCTTCATCAAAACTAAAGACGGAAAGAACAAAGGATTCTTACTGATGAGAGAGAGGATTCCAGTGAATGTGGGATCAGATAAACTCGAGGCAGGAACAGAGCGAGAGACAGCAGGAGTTTCTTGAGAATTATTTTGTCCGGTGTCTGGAAAAACACAGCTGAACTCTGGACTCTCAGACAGCAGGTCGACCACACACCCGTGCCGGCACTCCGCCCCGGGACGTCCACACACAGATGACCCTGAGAACAAGCAGCATGTCGTCACGAATCGGCGATTACGAGGTGACCATATATACCCAGTTTTTATTAATCACACCTAAACACAAACCTTAACATATCATGAAATCTGAGACTTATCATGAACAGAAATGTCCTTGACCATACCATCGGGCTGAAGGACGGGCTGAACGACGACCACACCACCCGGTGACGCTACATTTGTCAGCAGTGCTTGAAGTTGGCTGCCATTGTGCTTGTTTGCTCTGCAGATGGAGTGCGTGACTTCTTCACTCCAATATACAAAACCCTGTGTGGATACAGAGACAGAGCAAGCAGGAGCTGTTTCACAACAGAAATGGGAGAAAGGATTTGATAACTCTCAGTTAAAGGTTGAGTGATATACTGTATCGTGGGTTTTCTTAGGCTTCTTCCTACAGTTCAAATACATGCAGATCAGGGTTACTGTAGGTTGATTGCAGCCTCTAAATTGACTGTCACTGTGAGTGTGGATGTTTTTTTTTACCTCAAACACAGCCAGTCCGAAGGGTCGGTCCAGATAACCATTAGACTCTACCACTGTTTTACGATCACGGCCTTCAAAATTTACTCTGGAGATGCTTCTCTGGTCAGCCCAGTACAGCAGCTGACGAGGCATATCTAGGAACCATGGACACAGTAAACAGTATTGTTGAGGGACTCAAACATGTTCAAATACACTCAACTTACCTGAGACATACTGTTTTAAAGTAGAGGCTGGGGTTTATTTTGTAATTTTTACTTTCCACAACAATTCAGATAGATTTAAAAATGAAAAAGTATGGAGAATAGAGATTTAAAACCTTCTGCAAGTTCCACAGAGATTGAAAACTTTCTGTGATATGTATCACAACCTACCTACAGAGAGGGCAGCAGGGCAGCGTATCGAGGAAGTGACTAGGGCCACAGTGTCTCGGCCGTCCAAGCCAGATCTCTCAATCTTTGGGAAGCTGCCACATTGAGCCCAGAAGAGAAACCTGAGAAAACAAAATGCAGCCGAGTTCTCTGATAAGATTCTTGCCTCATCCCATTTAATCGTTCTCTATTAAATTTGTACTCCTTTCATTGTCCCTTTTCCCAATTTTGTGAAAATTGCAATTTTGGCAATTAAACACAAAGCTGACGATTTTCTATTTATTTTTTAGGTGTTGTAATTTAAATTTTGTTACAAAAAAAGTTTAACAGCCGGGTTTGGTTTAGTAAATGAACCTGGAGACTCTGAGAATAGTTTTTTGAAACCCCAACCTACGTCCAACCTGCAATTCAGAAATCAGGAAATTCTGACGGGGCGAATGAAATACACGTGATTGGCAGATTCAAATGGCGCAGAATAAAGTTGAACAATTGGGTGGGCAGAGTAGAAACTTGGGTGGGTATTGCCCACCCCTGCCCACTTCTAGTTCTGGGCCCGGTTAACAAACTGTTAAAGAAAGTGAAGAAATAATTTTCTATTAGCACCCTGATGCGAAATTTATTGACTTATTTTCTGACCCATAATGCATCCTTCCACCAGGTTTTGTGGTAATCTGTCCAGTAGTTTATGCGTAATCCTGCGAAGTAACAGACTGACGGATGAAAACATAACCTCCGTGTTGAAGGTTAAAAATGTAAATGTGTGTGTAGCTCTACCCTCTGAGAGGATCCACAGCCACAGCAGAAGGTTTGTCCAGCCCTGTGATGAGCGGACGCTGTGTCGAACCATCCAGCAGGCCGACGTTCACGGAACCACTCTCCACGCCGGACCAGTAGAGGAGCTGGTGGATCCAGTCCACGGCCAGGCCCGACACCGAACCTTTTACTTTCAGCAGCAATGTGGCATCCTGTGGTTTTCCATTCATGGAGACCCTGAGAAACAACCACAGATGAAAAGACAGAACACTCACAATCCATAAAACGAACTGTGTTCAGATCTCTCCCCATAATAAAGATAGACAGGGTGTTTATAAGTAAAATACAACCTAAGAATGATGGTTTACAGACAGACTTCGTATAAGGAGGGAGGGTGAAGTTGGCTGATCCACCACTTAGGTCCAGACTGAAATTTCTCATGAAATACTGAAGGTAGACATTCATGCTCCCCAGAGGATTCATCCCTCTGACTGTGTTGATCCCCTTGACCCATCATTCAGCACAACAAGCAGGTTGACATTTTAGTTTATAAAGGAAATAAAACACAATAATGACGATCACCTGACTCTTCAACCTGTGACATCACCACATCAACTGTTTCCTTTGTCCTTTGTTTAGTGCTAATTTGCGCATGTTAGCATAGTAATACGCCAAACCAAGATAGTGAACATTATAGCTGCTAAACATGTGCATGGTCTTGTCTTTGTGAGCATGTTAGCCTGCTAATGTTGACATATATCAACCGTTAACTGGCAGGAAATTATCCCTTTTTTCTAATTAACTGATGACCTGTTTATTTCGAGTTTTCTCCCTGAAATCCATTGGACTCTATTTGAAATCAGCCTGTATATTCAGCACAGGGACTTAAATGCCCTTATGCAAATCTAAATATCTTCCGCACAGTGGTAGAGTGACATTCTTTCAGTTCATTAAACTCTGTATGATGTTATCTCCCCATCCTTTATGCACCGAATGTGGACTGAATTTCACCAAACTGGATCAAGCTCATGCCACAAAGTTCTTTGATTAAAAATGACAGGGGAAGCAACTGATGTAAAGGTATTGTAGTGAAGTAAAGGTTAGCACAGTTTGAACACATGGGAATGTTGAGGAACGACTTATATAAGTCATAGAATGGTAGTGCACATACCCACCCACCCACCAAATCTATGCTATGTTTAGCTCCGTCATTAGTTTCACTCAACTCCACCTCAATTATAAATCTTGTTTTACGATGAGCAGTGTCAAGAGGTGACAGCTCAGGTGTGTCTGCTGCAAGAAAAATGTTCAGATGAGGAGTCGGACTGTTTGTAGTGTTTTACTTACGCTGCACGTTGCTGTTCTACCTGTTCTTTAAATAGCTCGTAGCCTTCATTGTGTAACATTTCTTTTAGAGCACTGATAGTACAGATTTGTTCATCTTCATCGTAACTTAAACTAAAAGACTTTCAGCTGCATTTTATGTAAGGTGCTATAGAAACTAAATGTATTATTATTATCTTGAAAAGTTTATATTTGGATCAGAGTGAATCAATTTTGCTTTGATAAAAGCGTCAATAAAACATCCTGGAAAGCAAAGCATGGAATTTCCAAATCTGATCATTGTGATCTAGATGAACCATTGAGCCCTGGAGACCATGAATGTGTGTGAACAACACTTCCTGGCGATCCATCCAAACTTTGGGATATTTTGGTGTGGACACAAGTGGTGGGCTGACCCGAGAGCCATGTTGCTATTATGGCAAACAGAATTGTGGGTGGAGTGTAAGACTGAATTTACTTTGGGATCGCAGATTGTTTATTGACTTTCCTCTTGGCTTTGGTCAATGACGACGTGTGTTGTGGCTGCAGATGCTACAACTTCACTCTGGTACCTGTATATAGCGCCTCGTCCTCGCCGGGCCCAGTACAGTGTGTGGTTTGATGCCAAAGCCGCCACAGGCCCCTGTCCTGATAAATGTGGGGCCAGTTCCCTGTGCGCTGTGCCAGTCACGCTCATCCATTGTGCTCCTTTAGAGGAGGTGAAAACCACCTCAGCCTGATTTCCTGGAAAAGCCAACAACAAAATAAATCCAAAAATGTCCTCACACTGTAAGGTCTGTGCTTAAAATGGTCCAGGTAGTACAGGAGCACACACACACATACACATACAGACACACACACACACCGGTTTTTCACCTTTGGCTTTGCACTCTCTGGTGGCTGGATTCATGCTGTAGCCCTCGAGGCAGTCACAGGCGAAGCTGCCGTTCACGTGAACACACAGTTGATCGCACACATCTTTCTTCAGGCATGTGTCCACCTCTACATGAAAGAACAGATACTAGTTTCTATATTTTCTTTTGGTGATATAAACTTCCCTCCTTCAGGCGGCCGCTCACCCTCGCAATGACTGTCCCCGACCAGCCTCGTGTTCTCTGGGCAGTGGCAGACGAAACCCATCTTCAGGTCCTCACAGCCATGAGAGCAGCCGCCGTTGTTTACCAGACACTCATTCTGATCTGCAGGAGCAAAAACAGACAGAAACCCTTAAATCCTTCAGTGCAGTGCAAATTTGAACATCTGTCAGTAAGGAGCATAAGGTCAGAAGCTGCTGAGCGGCTGCTACAGGGACCTGTTTCGCCACGTGAATATCTCTGTGTACTTTTCCTGTTTTTTACAGTTGATGGTAGATTTCATCATTCATCTGAACCAGAGCATCTAGGCCACGCCTCCACAGACTGACACCTTGTCACTTGTCTAAAACCCTTTGAGGGTGGATTTGCTGTTTGAGGCATTAAGACATGCAGACACACTGGCAGGCAGATAGTAGCTTTTGTGAGTCAGTGGTTCGATCCCCAGCTCCTCCAGACTGCATGCCGATGTGTCCATGAGCAAGACACCCTACTCCCACATGACGGCAGTGTGTGAATGGTGTGTGATCGAAAAAGAGCTGTACATAAAAGTATGAATGTGTATATGAATGGGTGAATGTGACATGTACTTTGGTCGATAAGGCTTAAAAAGTGAAATATAAACACAGCTCATTCAGCATTTACAAAGAACAGCAGCACACAGGAATAAAAGGAGGCCACCACAGAAGAGCTACACAAATAGTAAGACAAACATAAAGAGAAGCAAGAATATGTGAAAAACACTACAAACAAGAGTAAATATTAAGGCTCGGCGAAAATACAGTATATAAAGTTTTAAATGTTCATACCAGTCAATAAAGATAATTATGATGATAAATGTCACTTTATTATTACCCATGCTAATGTTTGTGTTCGTTTTTGGCAGGATTATACAAAAACTACTCATCCCAGTTCCATGAAATATTGTGGAGATTTGGGTCATGACCCAGGGAAGAACCCAATACATTTTAGAGCGGATCCTTGTTTTTTACTTTCTTTAAAATTGTGATAAAGTGCATTTTTCTATATTTTCTCCGAAAGAAATCCAATGGAAAAAAAAAAGTATTAGAGGAATGCACTCGATCAAAGACTGAGTTTTGCTCCTGAGTGAAGGTTGTGGTTTTAAACTCTTCTTTATGAGCAGAGAATGACAAACTCTTGATAAACAACAAAACATTTTACAGATCTGAAGTCGATCAATCATGTGTTTACCTCCTGCTTGAAATATATTGTGTTGGCATTCTCAGACATTCACAACACATTCAAATACGTGAGATGGGACGATGAGCACAGGGGAAAGGGAATGTTTTAAACCTGCTGCTGAGGTCACTGGTGGTGGTGGCAGAAATGAAAGAGTCAGATCACATCACTCACCACAGTTGTCCTCGTCGCTGCCGTCAGAGCAGTCGGGTGCGTGGTCACACCTCCAGGCCTGGCGGATACACTGCCCGTCTCCACACGGAAACTCAGAAGCTGCACATGTGTGAGAGCTCTGTGGCCGAGGCTGGGTCCGACCACAGAGCTCCGGGGTCTCATCCCGTCCGTCCTTGCAGTCGGTCCGTCCATCACACAGCTTGTCTCTGGCCAGGCAAACGTCAAATGGGCCGCAGGAGAAGAGGCCAGTGGTGCAGATCTGGCAGGATGCCTCGTCGCTGCCGTCGCCACAGTCGTCGACGCCGTTGCATAAGAAACTTGTGGATATGCACCGTTTGCTGCGGCATGTGAATTCATCTTTCTTACACCACACATGACCTGGGAAGACAGAGCGGTGCAGCATTAATTAAATCTGAGCAAGAAACTCTTCACTGCCAATACAACCTCAAGGACTTTGACAAACGAGTGTTACCACAACACGTGTTTCAACTTTTAACTAGAAATTCTTGGCAACATGTTGGAGTTTGAACTGATTCAGGAGTCTAATCCGTCAGGGCTTTGAAAGCTTAAAGGGTTTAAACCGATTTCAATCAGTTCAATCATTTCAACAAGGGCTGCTGTAGCTGAGGGGTAGAGTGTTCGTCCTCCAACCAGAAGGTCGGCAGTTCGATCCCCAGTCTTCCCCATCTGAATGCCGAAAAGTGCTGTATGCCGAAAAGTGCTGATGTAATTTAAAGCACTTTGAGTGGTCATCAAGACTAGAAACGCGCTTTATAAAACCAAAACCATTTTCCGCTTCTCATAGACTGTCAAGGGCAACACACACACAAGTCCTATATTTAAATCTTTCTGCATTTTCCTGGCAGATAGTCAAAGCAGCGACTTTCAGGTCTAAATCTCCAATCTGTAAGTAACCCCTACTAATAATTACTCCTTCAGCCACATTAACAATGTTAACGTTTAACACATTAAATCCTTTTAAATAAAATTTCCTCCGCAGGGTTTTTCTTTGTGACTCAAAGGTTGTTCTGAACAGTAAGTCGCTCTGGAATGTATCCCTAATGATTTCAACAGGAACAAAACTCCACTTTGTGTGTATATTTTTATAACACAGAAATGCATAAAGGCTTAAGTAGAATTAAGATTTAACAAAAACAATAAGTTTATAATGAACTTAAAACGGTGCAACTTTTTACCTTGAAAACAGCTTCAAAATGAGTTTGACTTGGAATAGGGGGAATGTTTCCTCTCTCAGAATCAGAACCACAAGTTCAGGAGTAGTACTCAACTGAGAGTTAAAAAGACTAAGAAGTCTTTAAAAACCAGAGTTTATCTCCAATATTTCGAGAGGAAACATGTAAAATATGAAGAATTCTGAACAGAGTTTGGTGGATTTGTTACAAGCGCAGCTCTTCTGAGTCAGGAAGGATCATGGGTAATATCCACTCTTCTGTTGTTGTGGGGCTTTGTTTTTCTCTACATGAAAACCCCTTCATTGCTCGGACAAGGAGCCCAACAGATTGAAATCACACTGCCTGGCTGCAGAGGGCGCTGTTGCTACTAACAACAGTTACAAGTTGTTGATTAACACGTGTCATTCAGGATGTTCTGCTTTGAAACAGTCCTGTTGTTTTTTTATATTTGAAGCATCGGTCACTACTTACGTCAATTGTATTGGATTTTGAACACTGTTTACCCCTGAAACTCCAAAAGTGTTTTTAGACTCCAACACTTTACCCACCCCTCCATCTGCAAAGTGGTGAGTACATAATGAGTGAATTTTCATTTTTCTGTGAACTATCCCTTTAACATTTGATCTGTGCTGCAGGCGCAGACCTTTCTGTGTACTGTGTGTACTTTTGGGACAATATGTGTAATTGTATGAATGGTGCGGTGCTTATGATGGCGTCATCTTCATGCACATACACTTCACCATCACCTGTGTGTCAGGACGGGTGAACGTGGCCAGCGTGGTACTCACTGCAGTGTTGTTCGTCTGAACCATCCTCACAGTCTGCACGTCCATCACACAACGTCGACCTCGGGATGCACGAACCATCGCCGCACTTAAACTCCAGCTGCAAGAGGCAGCCGGGCACAGAGTGGCCTGCAGCACCTGATACACGTGGAAAGGTACAGTTCACTATCAGAGTGTAATCACACAAAATCAAGTACTCAACAATATCATCTAACGGCTTCACAAGTAAGGAATCAGGAAACAGGAGAGGTGAAGCCTTCAGAAGCAGGACGCACCTAGAAATAATGATAAACGATGAAAAATAAATGATGACTTTGAATTTACAGTCATGTGATGCCTGTCAGGTGGGACTGAAGATGAGATGTATTGTCACTGCAGCTTTTCTTCATTCAATCCATGAAATATTATTTGTAAAGCCCATATTCACAAATTAGAATTTTGCCTCATGGGGGCTTCACTCATGTTTACAAACATTTATGACGTAAAAACCACCAAAATTGCAATAATATAATAATACGAATAATAATAATGATACTAATGGACTTATATTGAAGCACCTGCATTAAGATTAGTACATGTGTGCACAGACACTGTCAAAGTCCCCTGATCACGTTGACTTTAGTCTCTCGGTGCAAACAGAGGTGAGCTCCTGTCCTCTTCGCTCTCCTCCCACACAACACGGGACACGAGGGGCCTCTTACCGCGGCTGTGATGCCACCGCACCGAGCCGAGCAGGAGGAACCAGACTCCGAGGTGCACCATGCTGGACGTGTCCTCCACGCTGACTCTGAATGGAAGGTCCTCCACCTCCAGCTCCACCGCCGCCGCCGCTGCTGCTGCTGAGGAGATACACGCTGTCGCACATATATGACGTCAGAGGCGCTCCCGTCAATGTGCAGGCCTGTGAATGAAAGACGGTGCATTTCCCTCACTACTTTAAACACATACAAAAATATTGAACCTTTTTTAATGTACGAATTCATTAGCAACAGGAAATCAGTTATATAAAATATATGTATATTAACAAGACAAGAAAGAGTGAGTGGAGCAGATAACATAATGTTATTTTATAAATATTTCATTTCAAGATAATGAGGGTGGGGGCATTTGACTTATACATTTTATATACAAATACCGACATAGATATTACTTAAGAATTTACATTGTATATTTTTTAAGGAAAAATTAAACTTACTGATGAACAACATGTTAATATTGTTGAGAAAGTCATGAATTACTCAATGTGGATGCAGAGCAGCAGACGACGAATGTTTTGTATGTAAGAAGAGTTCATTCATCTGAATAGAAATCATGAAGACATGATGTGTCCTCTCTCTTTATTGTAGCTGCTGTGATTTCACATGGAAAAGCTCCACTCAGAAAAATATTCAAAACTATTAAAAAGCAATATCACAAGACCTCCAATGAACTTGTCTACCATAGAGACACATGATATATGAGCACTTTCTCTCTTTTACACATTTTTTGACCTCATAAACACTAGTTGTAATGATAGTGAGATTTTATACCAAGAGCTTTTTTACTAATAGGTTTCCCAACTGGCCTCCAATTGACAGACAGGTTTTCTATTAATATACCAAATGTCCCTCCATGGCAGTCTTCAAGTGAACTAAATTCCAGGCATTTTAAAATATCTTCTTGAGTAAGTTTCTTTGTCCTCTGAACACAGGAATGGTAAGAGACAGAGTTGCTTCAGAAAGACACTGTTGTTGTATGTGTTTGGTTTAATCTCCACACAATAATAACAGGTATAGGGAAATGGAATATTATATGTTTCTTTGATGAAAATGAATTAACTTGGCACCTGGAGGAACTCCCATCATGCACCGAGCACTCTGTGTCTCTGCCCCACCCCCTCAGTTATTTACGTGGCACTATTTTTTCACTCCCATATTTTGTGAAACCAATGAAACTTGACATGCAGACAGTGGGGGTCACCATGAACAAGAGTGAGGTGAAATATCTGTGTCACCTTTCAAGACTTTTTCAAAAATATTATTTAATATGTGCAATTTATGAGTGCCATAATAAAAAGTAGAAAGATTTGCTTTAAATTTTCTCAGAACTTCTAAAGTAAAGTGTTCTGAGACAGACAGTGAGGGTCACCATGAACAAGAGAGAGCAGAAATATCTGTGCCACCACTCAAGGATCTTTTTATAAAAAATATTTAATATGAGGTCCTCACCTCTTTCAACCACAACCCCACAGAGGATCAAACTGTTGATCTGGCAAACATCTATTGAGTCCTCAACTTTTCCACATTCTTTACACCCAGTAAGTCTATTTGCACAATTGACACTGATGCTTTATCATCCATTACATATTTGATCAGTTCATAATGAAACCAGAATAACCCGTTGGACGAAAAAACTAACAAAGGACACATTTTATTCACACTTTCTATTGTACAGGATACAGACACCATGTGCTGTGGTTTAGGCCTCTACAGCAGCACCGGATGGAGAAATGAGGCTGTTGGCGCTGAAGGAGTTTGTCCTGCTGTTCAGAGGTACGGCTCGTCTGTGGAGAGTGGTGGATCTATATATACAGCACCTGGGGTAACTGGAGGCTTTGGGGCTTCAGCAACTTGGCTAGAAGAGATTTAAAAAAAAATACATTTACAAAGATTCAGCTAAAACTGCAAATACACATTTTTTTATAGAGGAGGGGAAAACAGACACTGTAGTTTCTCATTATTTGCAGCAGGATGCAAAGGCTCATGTTAAAAAAATTGGGTAGAAAGGTCACACTAATTGTTTTATTTAAATGTTCTACTACAGGTCTACCATGGCTATAAACTCTACATATCTCACGTCAGGGCCAGGGGGCCGATTCAGGAATTTTTTTTCATTTTCTTGTTCGTTTTCACCAATTTCTCAGGTACATTTTATGGATTTTGATGAAAGAAATCAGGCATATTAACGTATCTGATATCTTTGTCTTGGTCACCAGTGATGCTTCCTCTGCTATTTACTTTAATCAGTCCAAGGTAAAATGTTCACTATCTTTCAATCAGAATAACATCCTTATACAGTTACAAACACATTATTACTGCATACAGAAAGGCAGAGATTAAGTAATTTACCTGCCAGCAGTGAGAGCCTTCTGTGATGACATGATGACTGTGGCAGGTACTGACAGTCTGCGTCCGTCTCTGGTGAAGTAGTAGTTGCTGGCGTACCTGTGGCTCGGGCCAACAGGCAGTTTGGGCGGCGGCTGTGTCCTACAGAAAATATAGTACTTTCAACTTGTAGCTACAGCAAATAACAGAACAGGGGGAAAACATGCATATAAATTACATTTCATGTTTGGAAGAGGAGGGTGAGGGGTATTCAGCTTAAGATGCAACTTCACCACTAGATGTCACAAAATTCTACACACTGGACCTTTAAATGTTGGGGTGGTAATGACCCTCTAAGAAGCACTGCTCATTCTTGATTTCTGCTCCGTCAGAGCTATTTTTAATGCAGCAGTTGTGTATTTTTCGAACCAGATAAAAGCACAACAGTGTTTCTTCAGACAAGGCAACTCCTGATTCACCTACAGCCCAGGTATCAGTATTGATTAGCATCCATTAGTTCTCCCAGGGTCAAATACCACAGCTGTCGGAGGGTCTTACCTCTTTGCGATCTCCTCATATCGCAGCTGGAGTTTGGTTTGCAGCTCCCGCTGAAAAAGTTTAAAAGTTATTTAATTTACAGAGCAGACTCATCACATGAACAGTGTGCACAGCCCTCCAGCTAGCTCGACCAGCTAGCCCCTCAATGCTACATGCTAACTAACACTGGCAGGTTCAATTATGCCTGTGGGGAAAGTTTCCCCAGCGGTGATAAACCTGTGTAACATTCACACAACGTCCTGACTTCCGTTTAAAGTCTGTTTCTTACCCCTGCTAAGAAATTCCGCAGCCTCTGGACGATTTTGGTGGCAGTCGCCATGTTTGCTGTTGTGAAGGACACGGAGCTTCGTCTGTGGTGTTGAGGGGAGTCTCTCGGCACGTTGCTGCCCCCTGCAGGATTCGGAGGAGAACTGCAGCATTACTCTCTCGTTCCATGCGAGTCATTTACATCCTCAGCAGGCTGTCAAATCTTGTTGCCCTTCCAAGGTGACATCTTTGTCTCTGTCTTCTACGTGGATGGCTCCTCTTTTTCATCCTGAGATATTTGTATTCAGTTTTCGTGTTTGTCCCGTGTTAGAAACGTCATCAACAGCCTGCGCTCTGTGAATCTTCCGGACATTTTCCTGCAGTATTCTCACATGGGCTCACTCTGACATTTCCCGGACATTTTACCAGAGGGCTGGAACTAAAAAGTTTCCCTCAAAATGTTCTTAGAAACAGACTCGGACATCTGTGCTCTCACATAAAGCCCCTCTGGGAAATGTCAGGACTTCAGTGCATGTTTTTTTCATTCTTGTGTTCAAACTGGATTGATGTTGACTTTTTAATAAGATTTACTCCAACGAGGCTTTCGAAAAGCTGAGTCAAATCTAAAAATGTTTTATCAAAACTGAAGCAGCACAGGCCCAAACTGTTTAATTGTCCACTCACTGAAGAGCCAGCAGAGGGCAGTAGAGCAGCGCTTCCTTTTATGTAATAGTGCATCTTGGCGCTCACATCCTCATCCTCCTCTCTCTGTTGACATGTGGAACAGGCTCATGAACTGGTCTCTGTCCTGCTTCATCAGTGACCAGCGGGAACTGTGACAAAGTAGCGTGTGTAAATTTTTATCAACTTTGACTATTGTCTTGATAAATCATTGTTTTAGTAATTAATAAGCAATTAATGAAAATGTAGATTCTCTGGTTTTGGATTGTTGGTCGCACACAAGAAAACAAGTTGTGGGATCCCGGTTTGGATGGGGCCTTTCTGTGTGGAGTCTGCATGTTCTCACTGTGTCTGTGTGGGTTTTCTCCAGGTACTGCCGCTTCCTCCCACAGTTATAAAACACATGCAGATTGGGGTTAGGTTAATTGGAGACTCTAAATTATCCATAGTTGTGAATGGGTGTTTGTCTCTGTGTGTTGGCCGTGTAATATGCCGGCGACATTTCCAAGGTGTACCCCGCCTCTTAGCTAGGATTGGCCCCAGCTCCTTTTCTTTGTTTGTTTGTTAGGTTTTTTTTGGACATTTTTGTTGATTTCCCAGGGAATGATTCATGAATCTTGGTGAAAACAATCAGGGGAATTTAGAGAACTGATTTCTATTAGTGTGTCAAATTTGGTACAGATTGAATTTAAGGGACTGTTGAGCCTTGGGGCAGGTATGTGCACTACCATTCTATGACTTACATAAGTCGTTCCTCAACATTCCCATGTGTTCAAACTGTGCTAACCTTTACTTCACTAAAATACATTTACCTCAGTTGCTTCCCCTGTCATTTCTAATGAAAGAACTTTGTGGCATGAGCTTGATCCAGTTTGGTGAAAACTGAATGATTTCAAATAGTCTAATGGATTTCAGGGAGAAAACTTGAAATATACAGGTCATCAGTCAATTAGAAGAAAAAAAAGGCTCATTAGTAAAAAGATGCTTCTGATCCTTTCCTGCCAGTTAACGGTTGATATATGTCAACATTAGCAGGCTAACATGCTCACAAAGACAAGACCTACATGCGCATGTTTAGCAGCTATAATGTTCACCATGTTCACTATCTTGGTTTAGCGTATTACAATGCTAAACATTACATTACATTACATGTCATTTAGCTGATGCTCTCATCCAAAGCGACTTACAATTAGCATTCATTAGGGCCTTGGGCAGCATCTTGCCCAAGGACAGGAGAGGATATTCGAGCTGCCAATCTTTCTGGTTAGAGGTCAACTGCTCTACCTCCCACACCTGTCCCAAGTATCAAGCATTTCAGAACCTGCATGAGAACAGCCTGTGACTGATGCACAAAGGATGGTGACATAACCATCATTTTAGGGTTTTGGTGGTTGATCTGCATGTGTGTGGTTCACAGCAAAATCAACAGAGGAACTCTTTCAGCACCGTGTCAATACTTAACATTCCATACATCACAAACATAAATATTTGTAAAACTTCCTGTACCCAAACTTTCATTTCACTTCCATTCATCTTACTTACTTACTTTAATGAAGTCCAGGTACATGAAAAAGTACAGTAACAGAAGTATATATATTATGTTACATCCAACCACAAAGATACTATGAGATACACTCTATGGACAAAAGTATTGGGACACACCTCTTAATCATTGAATTCAGGTGTTTCATTCAGTCCCATTGCCATTGTTTGGATTAGGCCCATTAGTTTCAGTGAAGGTAAATCTTAATGCTTCACCTTACCAAGACGTTTTGGAAAGTTCTATACTTCCAGCTTTTTGTGTTAACAAAGGCCCTTTTCTGTTTCAGCATGGCTCTGCCCCAGTGCACAAAGCGAGGTCCATAAAGACATGGTTGGGTGAGTTTGGTCTGGAAGTTCTTGACTGGGCCGCACAGAGCCCTGACCTCAACCCCGTCAAACAACCTTGGGAAGAACTAGAAAGAAGATTATGAGCCAGGCCCTCTCGTCCAACATCAGTGTCTGACCTCAAAAAATGATCTTCTGGATGAATGGGCAACTTCAAAATTAAGGGTTGTGGGAGGGGCTGGAGCCAATCCCAGTTTACATTGGGTTAGAGGCAGGGGACACCCTGGACAGGTTGCTATCACAAAACAGGGCCAACATACAGAGAGAAACAACCATTCACACTCACATATACAGCTACAGTCAATTTAGAGTCTCCAATCAACCTTAGTCTGATCTGCATGTATCTGAACTGTAGGAAGAAGTATAAGAATCCCCAACTCAACCTTCAAGATTGATCAAATCCTTTCTCCCACTTCTGTTGTGAAACAGCTCCTCCTTGCTCTCTCTCTGTTTCGACGCAGGGTTTTGTATATTGGAGTGAAGAAGTTACACACTCCTTCTGCAGAGCAAACAAGCACAATGGCAGCCAACTTCAAGCACTTCTGACAAATGTAACGTCACCGGGGGGTGTGGTCGTCCTTCAGCCCGATGGTATGGTCAAGGACATTTCTGTTCATGATAAGTGTCAGATTCCATGATATGTTAAGGTTTGTGTTTAGGTGTGATTAATAAAAACTGGGTATATATGGCCGAGAAATGTATAAGACTTAAGAGTAAGTTATACAAGGCTTCAGAAACCTTAGAGAAATTTAAATGTTTGTCATGAAAATAAGCAGATTTATAATTTTCCAACGCTGACACAATTAATGTCAATATCAGGTAATTATCTATATTTATTGGGCCTTTTTTCACTGAAATTCAGACGCTTCTTAGGCATCATCTGTATGTGGACGTCCCGGCACAGGTGTGTGGTCGACCTGCTGTCTGAGAGTCCAGAGTTCAGCTTTGTTTTTCCAGGACAAAATAATTCTCAAGAAACTCCTGCTGTCTCTCGCACTGATCCTGCCTCGAGTTGATGTGATTCCACATTCACTTGAATCCTCTCTCTCAATAGTAAGAGTCTGCTTCCTGATTCAAACAACAGTCCTTTGTTCTTTCTGTCTTTCTTCTTGACAGCAGGACACATTACTGATGAAGAAAAATACATCCGTGTTCTGTCACACAAACCAGGTCAACACTACTAAAATAACAGACGTACAGATGTGTGTTTGAACAGCCACTATATATGTTTTACTGTAACAGTGACTCATAATCAAATGTTGATTCCAACAAATAATATCTGTCATTTTTGTTCCTCTGCTTCAGTTTCCCAGCCGCCTACCAACAGTAAAATGTCCACTGTGAGACAGAGTACACACGTGTGATGTCACTATACGCTGACGTCAAGATGGTCACTCCCTGCCGAGTCAGAAACATGGAACACTCAGCATCTGTCTTTGTGTATTTACACACAACGCACTCCTTTCACACACAGAGAGTAAGACGTACAAATGATGCAAATGTTTGAACAAATTAATAAAAGCTTTGAAGAAGCAGAGTGAAGCTTTGCTAAAAAAACACAAGAAAATACAAATAAAGAGCCCCAGGAAATAAGTCTGTGCCCTCAGGTTTGTTTAAATGTGTTTACATGAACTAGATTTGACTTATGTATCATGTGAAGTGTGTTTGAGTTTGAATGCAGAGACTTAAACGGTCAAATTTATTATTTCACTTGTTTACGTGTTTGGAAAATCCCTTTCAAATGTTGTTTATAATTTGCTCATTAATTCGGTCGTAGCAGCCATCCAGGCCTCTCACTGTGTAGAGTTTCTCCCTCAAAGAGTTTTAATCTCAAGGTAAGAGAAGTCAGTAAACACTCAAACACTCAAAGACCGACACGCTCTTTCACCTCCAGAGAGGAGACACCATTCATTCAGCTGCACATGTGTACACTTGAGATATATATGTACATGTGTATGTTTGTGGCAAACACGGAGCACATTTTAAACAGGGAAGAGGACTTTTTTAAAACTCTATTTTTGATATTTTGATTCGAGGAAACACTTAAATTTAGAGGCACGAGCACACAGGTCACAGAGGGTAGTACAATGCAGCTCATATCTTATCAGTTGTTAGATTCATGCCAATAGTTCCTGTAAGAAGGAGAGAAATGCAAATACAGCTGTATGTTGTATTTGGAAGAAAAAGAGTTTTAGAAGTGCACATCATAATTTCATTTGATTTAATTTTTGGATTTAAAGGCCCTGAAGACGTATTCTCCATCAGCTTCTTACTGCAGGTGATTGGTTTCTACATGGACACAAAAGCTGGAATAGTGGCCTGTAATTGTTTCCGACTGAAGTCGTCGCTCTGATTTAAAGTTGGCAGGATTCATTTGACACATTTGAATCTGAGTCTGATGTCAAATGTTAGTCTGTCTGCACTTTCAATCAATTGTAATCTTAGCCTTAGTGTTATGCTATATCTAAAGTCAGAGAGAAATGTATAAGACTTAAAAGTATGTTTTACGGGGCTTTAGAAACCTGAGAGAAATTTAAACGGTTATGTTTATTGGGCCTTTTTTCACTGAAATTCAGACGCCCAGTTCACTATGACAGCCTCGCAATCACTGACTCATCTCAACTTTACGACATCCTGCTGCTTCTTAGGCATCATCTGTATGTGGACGTCCTGGCACAGGTGTGTGGTCGACCTGCTGTCTGAGAGTCCAGAGTTCAGCTTTGTTTTTCCAGGACAAAATAATTCTCAAGAAACTCCTGCTGTCTCTCGCACTGATCCTGCCTCGAGTTGATGTGATTCCACATTCACTTGAATCCTCTCTCTCAATAGTAAGAGTCTGCTTCCTGATTCAAACAACAGTCCTTTGTTCTTTCTGTCTTTCTTCTTGACAGCAGGACACATTACTGATGAAGAAAAATACATCCGTGTTCTGTCACACAAACCAGGTCAACACTACTAAAATAACAGACGTACAGATGTGTGTTTGAACAGCCACTATATATGTTTTACTGTAACAGTGACTCATAATCAAATGTTGATTCCAACAAATAATATCTGTCATGTTTGTTCCTCTGCTTCAGTTTACCAGCCGCCTACCAACAGTAAAATGTCCACTGTGAGACAGAGTACACACGTGTGATGTCACTATACGCTGACGTCAAGATGGTCACTCCCTGCCGAGTCAGAAACATGGAACACTCAGCATCTGTCTTTGTGTATTTACACACAACGCACTCCTTTCACACACAGAGAGTAAGACGTACAAATGATGCAAATGTTTGAGCAAATTAATAAAAGCTTTGAAGAAGCAGAGTGAAGCTTTGCTAAAAAAACACAAGAAAATACAAATAAAGAGCCCCAGGAAATAAGTCTGTGTCCTCAGGTTTGTTTAAATGTGTTTACATGAACTAGATTTGACTTATGTATCATGTGTGTTTTGAATGCAGAGACTTAAACGGTCAAATTTATTATTTCACTTGTTTACGTGTTTGGAAAATCCCTTTCAAATGTTGCTTATAATTAGAAGTGTGTTTGAGTTTGAATCGAACGTTGACACAATTAATATGTACGGCTATTCTACGTACTACGGTAAGCGAGTCGCGTCATTTCCTGTTTTCCTGCTGCTGGTGGTGGTCGCTGTCTCTGAACTAGCTCCTCTGCTAACACAGATATTTCTCTATATCACTACGGCTAAGTCTATAGTTAAACATCAACACATACCAACTCTTTGGTGCTTAGTGATTCTGTGTCCTTACATCAGCGTGTCACCGGATTCTTCTGTTTGAGCTCACCCTCGTAGTCTAATATAGAAGCGATGGCATCTCTCTCTCCCTCTCGCTCCCCTGCTCTCTCTTGCTCCGAGTGTCTCATGTTTACTTACTCCTCTGCCTCCTTTAACAGTAGTGGTACATGTAATAAATGTAGTGTATTGGTAGCGATGGAGGCGAGGCTTAGCGACTTAGAAGCTCGGCTCCGCTGCTTAGAACCTCCGTTAGCTGTAGTTAGCCAGCCCCCGCTAGCCGCCGCGGAGCCACCTAGCTTAGCTTCCGCTATCAGTCCCTCGACTTGTCCCGTGCAGCCGGGAGCCCAGGGCGGCTGGGTGACTGTCCGGAGGGGGCATAGTGCTACCCTTAAAAAGCCCACGATTAAAGGACCCACCAGCTCACATTTCAAATAGATTTTCTCCACTCAGCGACGCACCCGTTGAGAAGCAAACTCTGGTCATTGGTGACTCGGTTCTGAGAAACGTGAGGTTAGCGACACCAGCGACCATAGTCAATTGTATTCCAGGGGCCAGAGCCGGCGACATCGAATCCAAACTGAAGCTGCTGGCTAAAACTAAACGTAAATACAGTAAGATCGTAATTCACGTCGGCAGCAACGACTCCCGGCTTCGTATGTCGGAGGTCACTAAAGTTAATGTGGAGTCGGTGTGTGCTTTCGCAAAAACGATGTCGGACACAGTAATTTTCTCTGGCCCTCTCCCTAACACAACAGGTGATGACATGTTTAGCCGCATGTTGTCTTTTAACCGCTGGCTGTCGAGGTGGTGTCCTGTAAATGGTGTGGGCTTTGTAGATAATTGGCAAACTTTTTGGAGGAAACCTGGTCTTGTTAGGAGAGACGGCGTTCATCCCACTTGGGATGGAGCATCTCTCTTATCTAGGAATATTACCCAGTATATTAAATGACAACCCAGAGTTGGGACCAGGACGCAGAGCTGCAGTGCTAAACACGTCTCTGCGCTCCCTCTGGATCAGTCACACAACCACAAACCCATAGAGATTGTGTCTGTCCACCGTCCCGTTACATTATTTAAATCAAACAATAACAGAGGGAGAATTCCACACAAAAATCTAATACAAATTAACACAACCTCTGCAACAACTCAGGAAATAAAGACTTTTAAATGTGGTCTGTTAAACATAAGATCATTGTCATCAAAGGCTATTTTAGTTAATGAACTAGTCTCAGATCATAAAATAGATTTATTGTCCCTCACTGAGACGTGGCTGCATCCTGATGAATATGTCAGTCTAAATGAATCTACTCCCCCAAGTCATGTAAATACACACGTTCCCAGAGAATTTGGTCGAGGAGGTGGAGTTGCTGCTATTTTTAACTCCAGTCTATTAATTAATCCTAAACCTAAACTAAGCTACAACTCATTTGAATGTCTTGTTCTTAGTCTTCCACGCCAATCCAAGAAACACCAACAGCCAATCATATTTGCTGTAGTTTACCGTGCCCCTGGGGCTTATACTGAATTTTTAACAGAATTCCCTGAGTTTTTATCAAACCTAGTCCTAAAGACCGATAAAATTATTATTGTTGGTGACTTTAATATTCATGTTGACAATAATAAAGATAGCCTTAGCGTAGCATTTATTTCGCAATTAGACTCAATTGGTTTCAGTCAGTGTGTACACCAACCTACTCATTGTTGTAACCACACACTTGACCTTATATTATCATACGGTGTCAAAATTGAAAATCTAACAGTACTTCCGCGCAATCCAATTCTATCAGACCATAATTTAATAACCTTCGATTTTTCACTATCAGAATATATGCCACTAATAATGAACTCATTTTCAAGATGTTTACCTGATAGTGCTGTAGCTAAATTTAAGGAAATAATTCCGATTACATTTAAACCCGTACTATCCGTCGATATAAACAACAAATTCATTAAAAACCCTAGCTCCACTGAGATTGACCATCTCGTCAATAGCTCTGTAAGGTCATTACAATTAACATTAGACTCAATAGCGCCTCTAAAAAAGAAACATATAAAACATAGTAAATTAGCTCCGTGGTATAATTCCAAGACACATGAGTTAAAACAAGTATCAAGAAAACTAGAAAGGAAGTGGCGCTCCAGCAACCGTGTTGAAAATCTCCTAGACTGGAAGAATAGTGTTAAAGCATATAAGAAGGCCCTCCACAAAGCAAGAGCTGCCTACTATTCAAAACTAATAGAAGAGAATAAAAACAACCCCAGGTTTCTCTTCAGCACTGTAGCCAGGCTGACTGAGAGTCACACCTCCACCGAACCCAGTATTCCTCGATCCCTAAATAGCAATATCTTTATGAATTTCTTTAATGATAAAATTCTAACCATTAGAAATCAAATCAACCATCTCCTGCCCTCAATTGGCACTAATACCCCATCAAGAATAGAAAACTCAGAAACGGCTGAGAATCTTACCAATTATTTAGACAGCTTCTCTCTGATCACCCTTGATCAGCTGACCAAAATAATCTCATCTTCTAAACCAACAACTTGTATCTCAGACCCCATTCCTACAAAATTACTTAAAGAAATTCTGCCCCTAATTGACAGTTCATTACTGAACACAATACATCTGTCATTATCATCAGGATATGTACCACAGTCTTTTAAAATAGCTGTAATCAAACCCCTCCTCAAAAAACCCACCTTAGACCCAGAGGTTTTAGCCAATTATCGTCCGATATCTAATCTCCCCTTCCTGTCTAAAATCCTAGAAAAAGTTGTAGCCAATCAGCTGTGTGAGTTTCTCCAGGAAAATAATATATATGAAGACTTTCAGTCAGGGTTTAGAGCCAATCACAGCACAGAGACAGCCTTGGCAAAAGTCACTAATGATCTTCTAATAGCTTCAGATCAGGGGTTTGTGTCTGTCCTCGTTCTGTTAGATCTTAGTGCAGCATTTGACACAATTGACCATAATATTTTATTACAGAGACTAGAACAGTTAATTAGCATTAAAGGAACCGCCCTAAAATGGTTTAAATCCTATTTTTCAGACCGCTCCCAATTCGTGCAAATTAATGATGAGTCATCTGTGCGCACCAAAGTTAACCATGGTGTTCCACAAGGCTCTGTGCTCGGCCCAATTTTATTCTCATTATATATGCTTCCACTTGGAAACATTATCAGGACACACTCTGTAAATTTCCACTGCTATGCGGATGACACCCAGTTATACTTGTCAATAAAACCTGAACAAAGTAATCAAATAACTAAACTCCAAGCATGTCTCAAGGACATAAAAACCTGGATGACCCGCAATTTTCTCTTATTAAACTCAGATAAAACAGAGGTTCTAATACTTGGCCCTAAACACCTTAGAGATACATTATCTAACGATATAGCTGCGCTAGACGACATTGCCCTTGCTTCCAATGAAACAGTCAGGAACTTGGGAGTGATCTTCGATCCTGATTTATCCTTTAATTCTCACTTAAAACTAATTTCTAGGACAGCCTTTTTTCACTTGCGTAATATCTCCAAAATCAGACATGTCCTTTCTCAAAAGGATGCAGAAAAACTAATCCACGCCTTTGTTACATCCAGACTGGATTATTGTAATTCCTTATTATCAGGCTCCAGCAGTAAGTCGTTAAAGACTCTGCAGCTTGTCCAAAATGCCGCAGCACGTGTCCTGACAAGAACCAAGAAAAGAGAGCACATTTCTCCAGTATTAGCTTCGCTACACTGGCTTCCGGTTAAATCTAGAATAGAATTTAAAATTCTCCTCCTCACCTTCAAGGCCCTTAACAATATGGCACCATTATATCTTAAAGAGCTGTTAGTACCTTATCAACCCACTAGAGCACTGCGCTCCCAGAATTCAGGCTTACTTGTCGTCCCTAAAGTCTCTAAAAGTAGAGTAGGAGCCAGAGCTTTCAGCTATCAAGCTCCTCTCCTGTGGAATCATCTCCCACTTTCAGTTCGGGAGGCAGACACCATCTGTACGTTTAAGAGTAGGCTTAAAACCTTCCTTTTTGATAAAGCTTATAGTTAGAGCTGGTCCAGGCTTGTCCTAGACCTGCTCTTAGTTAGGCTGCTATAGGTTTAGAAGGTCGGGGGACACATGACACACGGAGCTTCTCTTTCCAGCTTCTCCTTCCTCTTCTCAATCTTTATCACATCAAAGTAATTCATATCCCATCAATACATGTTACTGACTTGACTTCTTCCCCGGAGTCCCTTTGCCTTATCGTCCGCAGATCCAGGGCCGCGGCTGTGGCCACATCATGGATTAGGATCTGTGGATCACGTATCAGAGGTCGTAATGGTGGATCCAGTATGGCGGATTCTGCATCGTGCTGGCTGATCGTGATAACAAAGGCAGATCCTTTATCGTGTTGGCATCAGATACTGGTAGTGGACCACGACCGAGGTGGCAGCTGATGATGGATCCTAATGGCGGCAGTGGACAATAACTGTGGACTATAGTGGCATCCGATCTTGATGGTGGATCATGATCTTGCTGGCTGCTGACCATGGACTATGATTGCAGCAGGACTGCTCGATACATAGTATTTCTCCTCAGACACTTGACCATTAATGACATTAATCCACCAATTCACTGACCTTCAGTTATACTTCAAAATGTTTACCCTAATCAATGCTGCTAAAACCTTTATCTTGATGTTCTCCTTTACACTTGACATCCATTGCACTTCTGTCCGTCCTGGGAGAGGGATCCCTCACATGTGGCTCTCTCTGAGGTTTCTACGTTCTTTTTTCCCTGTTAAAAGGGTTTTTAAGTAGTTTTTCCTTACTCTTGTTGAGGGTTAAGGGCAGAGGATGTCACACCATGTTAAAGCCCTATGAGACAAATTGTGATTTGTGAATATGGGCTATACAAATAAAATTTGATTGATTGATTGATTGATATGAATATCAGGCAATTTTCTATGTTTCTTGGGACTTTTTTCACCGAAATTCAGACGCCACAGTGATTGAGTTATATCCGCACGGCTATGGTTGCTAGTAGGATGTGCAAACAGGGCACGCAGAAGAATCCCTCAGTCAGGTCAACAACTGTTTGTTTTCTTCAAGCCAAATAAATCGTAATCAACATGATTGAAACCTGCTGAGCAACTTCAACACATTCGACAAAATAAGATTTTCTTAATAATGGTAATTTATTTCAAACCATAAATATTTGAGTCGGAGAGAAGAATAGATATATTCCTTATTTTTAATGCAAACAATCTGCATCACTGGGTATATATTACCACCACTTTATTAATATGGCAACTCAACACAGCTCCACAAAACTCCAAAAAGTATGATTCAGCTCCTCAACTAAATGTAGTTTGATAGTTTGGTTTAGTTTGTATCGAGTTCCAGTCAAAATACACTCTGCACACACATTTAATTCATTATTCACAGGAGTGGCTGTGGCTGGGGGGTTAGAGCGAGTTGTTCTCTAACCAGAAGGTTGGCTGTGGTCGAATGGGTCTAAAACTGTACTGTAAAGTGCTTTGAGTGGTCATCAAGACTACAAAAGTGCAACATAAATATCATGGTAAACCATTTCCCATTTCTTATGTGGAACATCATGTATCACAGGTGACAACCTGGAGGAGCAGTTTTCTGGTGAGAAAATACAGATGATTAAATCCATTTAAAAGAAAACCCATGGTTTTAAATCTCCTATATTTTGAACAGCAGCAGCTCCACATTAAAGAGTGTGTGCAGTGGTGTGTGTTTATGTTTTGAATGTTGAGTGACAACCCAGCCCTATCTGGATCTGGCTTTTCTTGTCATTTCCTCTTCTAGTTTGACCACATTTCCTGTCTTTGTCTCCGAGAGGAGACGAGAGACGAGAGAGGCCTTGAACATTTGGAGAAAGAACTGCGTCATAGCTTTTCAAGAAAAGATTCACGGAAAATATATTGCCAACTTAACTTGACAGTTTTTACTGAATATCTATATGAAACTGCTGCTGCTTTTCAGCTCCGTCACCAAGAGGAAGGGCCAAGGTTTATTGTCTTTTTATGTATTTGAATGTTGGTAAATGATTGATACCACTGTTGTGTCTTTCCTGTAAATATTAACTTGAAGCCAGCAGTTAGTTATCTCAGCTTTATTACAATGATCCTGACTCTGTCCAAAGGTAAGAAAATCCACCTTCCAGCATCTCTACAGCTCGGCCTCTGTAGCTTCATATCTACTGTGCAGACATGAGAGTGGTAACAATCTTCTTTTCTAACTGTAAGATAGTAAATCAGTGTCTTTCCCCACATTTCAAACTATTGATTTTAAAGAAATAAAAAAGGCAAAGTGGTTGAAGAGTCTTGGAAAGTACACATTTTTTTTAAATTTCACAGAATCTTTTTTCGCAAAAAAAAGTCCACAACAGAGTGATTTCAAAACTTGTTTCAAATATAATAATTTTCTTCCGACCTCAGTCACCCCAGAACACCTCCCTATAAACTAATAAATAAAGTCTGCTATGCTGCCTTAGCTGCATTATCTTATCAGTTGATCTTGAAAGTTGTGGAATGAAAAGGAACAAGTTCTCCAACTTAACGTATTAGGTTCCCTGGAGGTACCCACGGATACAAAGGCAGGTGTACCAGACATGTTCAAATAAGTACTTTCCTGAGATTATAGGACCTTCGTCTCCATGGTTACAATAATAGGAGGAGGTTACGGTTGTGGAGCGGTCATGGATAAAGACAACCTTTGACTACTGGTTTCAAATAAACAGAGGACTATTGAGTGAAAGTCTTCCTCCTAACATAACAACTCTTTATACTAAATAACTTAATTTCCTCCTTTGTTCTCCTCATCATTACAACAGCAGCAACAGGTCCCCTGACAATAGACAACATTTTGAAGGATCTCAGTTAGTCAGATAGACAGTCAGTTAGTCAGATAGACAGTCAGTCAGTCAGTCAGACAGACAGTTAGTCAGTCAGACAGACAGTCAGACATACAGTCAAACCGACAATGTGGTGGAGCTCCCAGCAGAAACAGGCACCGCCCAGCAACGCTCTCGCACCGCAGCTCAGAGACACGAGACCTTGAATTTAACATTAATCTATGTATCAACGGGCAAAATTGGCACTAAGAGCTTTTCTACGGTGAGTACACTTTACTTTCATAACGTGGTTTCTCCAGTAACTACCCGACACGTCCTGACAACTGAGAGCTGAGGTGGAAGGAGCGGAAGTGAGTTTTCCGTTGTAAAGTAACGGGAGATATTTCGGATGAGCCACAGTGTCGCTGGACATTTTGAATGATCGGTTTAAAACAACAACAGAGTCGTGATCGCACCTGACCGCGGATGCTTATTTCACTCACTAACACAGACGACGTGTAGAGGATCATAAAAACAGCGCGTCAGTAGATCTGTTTTATTTCTATTTCATTTATACAAGTCTTTACTTGATTCCCCTCTGTCAGAGAGCGGTGTGCAACAGGCACATGTCAGTGAGTTACATATAGGCAGCTAATTGTCACCTGATTCTTCTTGTTACTTCTTCCTCCGGTCCACCACAGACAACATGCTGCATGGCACGGAGACCTTTACGACTTCATGTACAATATCCTGATGAATCCTCAAGGTCGTCAACAACAACAATTTATTGTATGTCTCTGTAAACCAGTAAAATAGTTTGACTTGGGTAAGTGCCTGTTCTAAACAGCACTGTTTGCTTGGCCTGTGGTAATGCTCCGGAGTCTCCCTCAAACATCTACAATAAACGATGTCATGTTTGTTTGTTTGCAGAGATTTCTACAAACAGTGTTGCGTTCATCCTACCTGGTTTATCTGCCCCAAGGTGGTAAGAACATACACTTGGGTCTGATCAGCCTGTGGTGGGCCTAACTTAGAAGACTTAAAGTCCAGAGAATTGGGTCCGGACTGTTTCCGCAGTTTGCCTTTCACACAAGAACAGCGCAGCGGGAGGTTCCCTGCACAAACGCGTTCACAACAGCAACAAATCCTCCGCATTACTCAGGTGAGGGCTGGTGCAGCAGACCATGGAAGCCCCTTTACACCACTGTGATGAAAAAATAAAGATCCTGTAAGTCATTATAATGAGAAACTTTCTCAAAATAATGTCTTAATTAGGACATATGACATAGTTATGAGATAGTAAGTCATAAAAAGCTAAGTCATAATTATGAGATAGTAAGTCATAAAAAGCTAAGTTATAATTATGAGATAGTAAGTCATAAAAAGCTAAGTCATAATGATGAGATACTTTGTTCCACATACAGACGAGTCGACTGACGTTTGTGGAATTAGTAGGTAGATATTGAAGATATAGAGAAGGTCACACATCTGAGAGAAAGGTTTGGAGCATCCAGAACAGCTTCAGTGCTCTTTGGACACATAGATCCAAACTCTTGAAACGTAAATGTCAGCTGTGTTTGACATCATGTCACTGCGAAGGCCAGAAGAAATCACTCACTTCAGTTTAACACTCATCAAACAATCCAGCTCAGTTTATTTAAAGACACCAGAGTAAACAGAGGTCCGCCCTAGGTGGGGTTATTTGGTCATTGCCAACTCGACAGGATACAAAGAAATTGGGATTTTGAGAGTAAAGTCCTATTATCAAAGCACTTTTTCTATCATCCATCGTTCACACACCAACAGCAGGGGCGTCAGGGGCAATCAAGGGTTTAGTGTCCTGCCCAAGAACATGCAGACCAGAAGAGCCTGGGATTGAACCACCGGTCTTCTAGTTAGTGGACGACTCGCTCTCTATCCTATATTCACCCCAAACACTCGCTTCATGCTTGACTGTGGGCATGCGCAACGCTTGGTTCTGGCCCGACTGTCATAATGGCAATAATCACGGTTTCATGCTCGGGATAGCTGGCTTTCAAGCTAACGTGCCATGCTAGCTATCAATGTGATTCTAGAGAGAAGTACACAGGAAATATCCAGATGAACAATAACACTCCATGTTAGCCAATTACCTCGGCTTTCTCTTTTGCATTAACAGGTTTTGATTGGCTCGCATATGCAATTCAGTATTTAATTAAAAATGATTTGATTGGCAGCTGCCTCTGTTGTCACATGAAAAGTCGAGCTCTGTTCTACTTCTACCGTAGAAGCAACGTGATTCAACAGAGCCACATTGCAGTTCAGCAAAACATGACGTCACCTTATTCAAAATGAATGAGCAGTGTTTCGGTTGAAGCCTCCAGTTTGAGTCCTGCGCCACATTTCATTTGAAGAGAGAAGAGGTGCCTTAGCATGTGGACACAAACCCCTGCAGAAATGATCAGGAGACCCCAGTCTTTGTGAAAACCCCTGGTGAACTGTTCCTTAGACCCCGTTTAACTTGCGCAGCCTCCACTGTCTTCAAAATCTATATTTTAATTGGAGCAAAGACTTTGCAGAGTTTACAAAACCATTAAATATTCTTTGTTCACTTTATTTAAAAATCATAGTCTTTGGAGCAAATTCAAATGGTCGTTTTTACAGTGTATGAATGTTAGATTTATGAAGTAGAACGTTTCATAAATATTGTACTTGTCGCTCCAACGTATTACTAAATATTATTTCCCACTGAGAAAGTACCACAAAACGGTTTAAAGAGAGAGAGAGAGAGAGAGAGAGAGAGAGAGAGAGAGAGAGAGAGAGAGAGAGAGAGACTCAAAGAGCAGATGTAACACCTTTTTCCTGTTTTGCTCTGAAGTTATTTAAAGTGTGTGGGTTTTTGGCATCACTTTCTGTATTCATCTTTGCCCAACCCTATAGGGTTTAACCAAACAGTTATCATCAGCTCTATGTTGTAAGTCTGTGTGCCTCTGTCTGCTTTCTCCGAACTGGTTTCACATCTTTTCAGACCAGTTCAGTTGTCCTCTGCTCTGTTCCTCTCTGGTTTTGTTCCTGTTGGTTCTCCAGTTTTTACCGTGTTAAGATTTTCTTTTTGCCTGCCTGCCAGCTTATCCACCAACTGACTGTAAGCCTACTTATTTTGATTTCATATTTTTTTTATTTTTCTAATGTCTGCATTTGAGTTATATAGGCAGATATGATGAACTCTGGTCAGTTTTAAGTGAAGGAATAATTTGCAAGTTGTTGTGTTAATTATTTTTGCTGAGGGGGAATTTGTAACCTCCTGTATTTATATGTGTGTTTTTCTTTGTGACACTTGAGAACCATTTTGAGTAAAGACCTTATAGAGTGAAGACATTTTGGCCAGTCCTTACTTTTTCAAAGGTCTGTTTGAAGAAGTTTCTTAAAGTAGGGGTAGGTTAGGTTTGGCAATGAATGTATAATGTTAAAGGTGTGTGTGTGTAATATACATAATCAATCACCACTTGTGATATTAAGGCTTCTGACAGCATAACATGTAGTTTTCTACAGTAGTATCATAACATAAATACACTTGCGCTGCCCCCAGCTTACTGGCTGACTGACTTGGCTGTGGTCGATTTTTTCAAACTGTCAGTTGTGGGTTTACTGCATGAGTTCTTCACACTGAGCAACAGTTATGTTGGGCGGTTCTTTTTTCACTAAGTTTGTATTTTAGTTTGTTTTACTGACTTAATGTCTGACATCACCTGTGCAACTTAATTCACACATGACAACTAATGAGCCCCTCTTGCTCAGAACCAGGCCGACAACCTCAGTGACCAGCTGGTTAACATTGTAGTCAACTGTAAATTAACTATGTATATGGAACACAGTAAATTAAAATATGTGTATTTTTTATTACAGACTTTTTGTCCATCCTTTAACTGTGTCAGACATTTTTACATTAATTTCAAGAATGAAAAAATGTGTTGATAAGAAATCTGTTTTTTCTCTGCAGAGATTTAAAGATGGGAAAAGTCCGCACCAAAACATTGTTGCTGGGGGTTTCTCTTGGTCTGTTGGTCCTCTATCTCAGTAAAGATTTTACTGCCAAAAGAGTCATTTGCATCCCCAAAAATGTGAGAGAGGGGAGCAGTGAAATAAGAAGATCCACAACGAACAACTCCTACGTATACTCCTTCCCAAAATGCCAACAAAACGCATCTGCTGGAAATGTCGAAGGCTTCGGCTCTCTTCCTGGTAATATACAAGACTTTCTCTACCATAAACACTGTCGACATTTTCCCATGATACTGGACGTTCCTGACAAATGCGGAGGAGCTGATGAATCTGCAGACGTCTTCCTTCTCCTGGTCATTAAAAGCATCCCTGATAACTTTGAACGCAGAGAGGTACTGCGCAAAACCTGGGCTAAAGAGAGGCTGCACAACGGTGTGCAGATCCGGAGGATCTTCATCTCAGGAGAGACGGGTTCTGGTTTTGAAAGAGGGAGACAGAACAGACTTCTTGAGCTGGAACAAAATGAGTACAATGACATTCTTCAATGGGACTTTAGAGACACGTTCTACAACCTCACCTTAAAGCAGGTACTCTTCCTAGAGTGGATGGAAAGAAACTGTCCGAAAGCTCGCTTCTTGCTAAATGGTGATGATGACGTTTTTGCCAACACAGACAACATGGTTGAGTATCTCCAAGGCCTCAGGGACAATGATGGAAGCAAGCACCTCTTTACTGGACATTTGATCCAGAACGTGGGGCCCATTAGATCACCAGGGAGCAAGTACTATGTCCCAGTACAAGTGCAGGAGTCAGAGTCTTATCCCCCTTATTGTGGTGGTGGAGGCTTCCTCCTGTCTGGCTATTCAGCTATGGTCATATACAACATGTCCAAGTCCATCCCTTTTATTCCTATTGATGATGTTTACATGGGGATGTGTATGGCCAAAGCTGGATTAGGTCCAGTTCACCATATGGGTGTAAGGACAGCAGGAATGTACATTCCCTCGCATAAACTAGATGAATTTGATCCCTGCTATTATAAAGAGATTTTACTGGTGCACAGATTCCTTCCAGCAGGCATCTATCTTATGTGGCAAAGAATAAATGACCCCAATCTAAAATGTGAATTGGCAAAGAAATCATTTTAGTAGCATTAAGCTCACTGGTGGTGTCAATACCCTGTGATCAATTGACGGCAGGTCTATGACACAGTCTCTAATATCACTGGTAGAGGTTTAACCTAAACCAGACAACAAAAAACAGATCCATACCCTGACAGTGACACAGAGTCCTTATTTTTGCAACATAAAGTTATATTTGCATGATACATGAGAATTATTGTCCAAAATATAGTGTAACGCTGAAACAACGTTGCCTTTGCGATTCATAATTTAACCCTTTGCATCTGGCACCTGCTCTCCAGAAGAAACTGTATTGTAACTCCAAATAGAAAATATTTGTTATGCCCTCTATTGGCCAATTTAAAGATTATTTTACAAACTTGACCTCAATGTGGCAGCCTGTCAAGTTTTGTGATTTATTGAAGAAACTCATTGATATATGGCACATGTATGACACATGTGCCTTTTTAATAATGTTATTGTTTTATTTGTTCTGTAGACGCAGTATAATCACAACTATGAAGAGGGAAAGTGGTTTCTGACACAGAATTTGTTGAAGATCACAGATTGTAACATTTTATCAGTGGATGATTGCGTCTGGGTGTGTGTGTTTTGTGTGTTTCGTTGGTTAGTGTGGCTGTGGGTTTATGTTTTGACTGGAGCTTGGTGTTGGTCCACAATTCTGACTTGTTGGTTGCAAATTGTTCAAAAAAAACATTAACAACCAGAAGTTGGCAGTACTGTATAAGGTATAATGTTGCGGCCAAAGTCTTACAAAATATTGTCAAATAATTTCTCAGATTTTATATTTAGCTTTAGCTCATATATGTACAGTTTCCTTTATTTTTTTAGCATATCCTGTGTATTTATGTTTGAACAATATGTTCAGAAGACAAGTTGTTTTTCAGGACTGACAGCATTTTTGCACTGTCATTGACAAGACAACAATCAGGTTACAGTAATAAGGAGGGGCAGTGCATCTTCAGTCAGGACTCATATGTACAGAATAATTAGGGTATGGTTTTACATTATCAGGGTTGAAAACAAGTCTTTTTTGTTCTTTAAACAGTCTATTCTATAGAAATGTCAAAATCGATTTTATTTTTAAACATCTAAAAAAAGGATATATTTTGTGCTTACAGATGACCTACTATGTTTCTCCTTATTTCATGTAATACATAAAATATATCGATATCAAAGAAGGCAATTGTTATTCTTGGGAGATGTTAACACAACCCTTCCACAGATGTAAAAAGCACCTTCTACACCTACATTTATACTCGTACCACTGTGCCTCGAGGAAATTATGTCGAAACAAATGTTAAATATTGTTGTAAATACAGGTTAAAATAACTTCTTAGGAGAGTAAAATAACTCAGGGTTCAGGAATAAAGCTGCCATGCGTGGCTACTATTATACAGGGTGTTGATTGTAGTTTTTTTGTGTCATAGTCAAAAGTTTGCCAATATGTCATTGTATTCAGACAGTGATGGTAGCGGTGTGTTTATGTACTGTGAATATTTATGTTTGTTTGTTTTTTCAACAGGGAACAGGGAAATTGTGAATCCTTGCAAAATGTGTGTTTAATTAAAGAGAATAATGCACATGAATCTATACATGCGTTCTGTGGTGTAACATAAACTTAGTTAGAGGAACTAATGTCCATCAGCTATCAATGAAACAGCACGAGCAGCTCTCCTACTGGCAAGGGGTGTAACTGCAGGGCAACAAGTTCATTTTGAAAGAGGAACATTTTAGAGGAGCATCAAAGCAGCAAGTTGTTGTTCAGGTGGACTGTCTGTTTAAATGTAAAATGTATTAATACTGGTGTATAATGTTGTTAGCCATTCAATTTAATACAAAAATTACAAATGTTGCCCCACTCCTCATTTTTTGACAGTATTAAGGCTATTCAAAATAAATCCAACGATTTTGAGAATAATCCTGTAATATTACAAGAAAACAGTTGTGATTTAAAGAGAAGAAAGTCGTACCTGAGAAGAAATTCATAAACAAAAATACAGTTATAACGTCATGTGAAAAAAGTAATATTAAAGAATCAAGGGGAAAGAGAAAAAACATTTCTGGAAATAACCAGTTATTGAAACTGATGTTAGGACTTTATTCTCGAAATATTATGACTTTTTTTTCATAATATTACATCTTGTTCTCATAATGTTACAACTTCATTTCTCGTAACATGACTTTTATTGTAATATCGCGACTTAATTCTCGTAATATTTTGATGTTATTCTCGTAGCACCGTGACTTTATAGACTCTGTACGTCAGGGTTCGGCTCCTGGCATAGGCGACATAGGCGGTTGCCTAGGGCGCAAAATGCCGAGAGGGCGCCACAAGAGGCTGATTTATCATGACATGATACATACTTTAACCAATGCAGTAACGTCACACCATCGTCCTCTAACCCCGGGGACACAACGGAGGCAGAAGCACTGCAAAGCGCCTCGAAAAGCTGTGCGCCTCCTTTCCGCGCCCATGTTAATCAATCGGAGTGTTCGCACCGGCAGCGAAGCACCGGGAAGCACCGGGAAGCACCGGGAATCTGAGGGGGGGTGAGGAGCCACAGGCAGCAGGTTCATTCACTCTGCAGTCACTTTCACTTGTGGGTGAGACACTGGCTGGGATCCTGCTGCTGTGGCTCGGTGTGTTTCTGAATAATCGCTTGAATTAGCAGACACCTCTTACGAGAAACAAGTCTCACAAGTAACTGAATACTAGTTTTCAATAAAAACAGCTCTAAAAATAGTCCAGGAACTGAAAGCTATTTTGTCTGAGACACACCTTGGATTCGTTCCATGCAGAACCTGAACGCAGCTAAGGGTGGGGGAATGAAATGATCCTGTAAAGTGACACACTGAGTTCCATGGAGGAGCACAAGTGACAAGGAAATGGTAATAAATCATTTCATTAATTAATAAAAAATGGAATCTCGCCTAGGGCTCCAACATTGCCAGGGCCGGCCCTGCTGTACGTAGCTACTTGATGGAGCAGTCAGGAGGGCGGGGCTGTCAGGCTGCAGGTGGCCGCGCGTCGTGTCGTCACGTTTCAAGCCCCTCCCTCTCCTGACGTTTGGGAACCGGCGGGTGACGTCACGGTGGTCGCTCCGCGCAATAAGGCGGCCGGACGGACAGAGACAGAGACACAGAGAGCTGAGGCCGCAGCGTGAGACAGGTAAGCAGAGAACGTCACTGTCTGACGTCTCTTGTACTTCAGAGACTTTTATCATCTCACCACCTGAGCGTCCATCATGACGTCAGGTAGCTCGGTCCAATCAGGGGACTGCTCCAGCTAGCTACTTAGCTCACGGTCAATGCCGGCGTGTCCATTCAATTGAACTTTATTGAACTTTTGTTTCAGAGTCATACAAAGGTCCAGAGATTGTCTTTGAGAGGAAACAGCACCGCAGCGTGTCAACATTTTGTCTAGTCCGGAGGATCTAGATTAATGATCCGACACCATTGATTAATAACTAAATACATGATCTTAAGTTTGTCCAACATGGCCCCTCTGTATATCAACAGTGGTGAAAAGCTGTTTATTAGCACTTCTGTCATTAAATGTGTCGCACACACAGTTCTGGGCAACTATAGTGTTGGTATGCGTGAAATGCAGTGTAACAAGTTATTGTGAAATGACTCACTAGCGAACGTTACTGTGTAAATGCAACGCTACCAACTCTGGTTATACGGGTTCGTTGTCATTCGTAGATAAGTGATGACGGATCTTGCAGGTGAAGGCTGAAGGCACAGGTGTGAATGGCAGCTTGCAGTACAGTGTCAATAGGCCTGTCATGGTTACTATTTTTTGTTGGCTTCTTAGTGGCGTTTAGTGATAAGATTATCATTTTAAGACCTTTTTGTGCACCACAGTCTCGGTGTCCAGAGTTAACTAGGTTTCAGTCTCCCCCACAAGCAAAACAGGAAACACTCCGGTTTCCCGCTGATCTTCTTAACCCAGGAAAGTAAACAAAGATAAGCATCAGTGTCGCAGTTCAATACAACAGTGTATTCATACAATATGTACAGGCCACTCGCGGTACTGTCGATGGTCAAGTTGGTCAGTCAGTCGGGCGTAGCTCCAGGGAAACTCTGCAGGGAGTAAACAATCCACTGCATGATTTCCTCCTGAGCCCGACTTTACAGATGAGGCATTTGCTCCCGAGCGCCGACAACACATGGACTTAACAATGCACTTTTGCGAAGGTAATACAGACGATCCTTTCCCACTCTCCAACCTTTAGACTCATTGCTCTGCAGCCTATTAGTCACTTTCGTATATAGTGGTTCAGAATACACAGGGATGTGGTCTGGGGTTGTGATACGATTATTGACTGATTGTGGGTGTGACTGTGGAAAACATGAATGAATGTACTCTGTAATAGGTGAACCGTGACGTGATCCAACACTGGTCATTACATTAAACAAACAGGCAATATCAAGGTCAACAAAAATTACAATGGTCATGTCCAAATATCGTACGACAAGTTGATAATGTAATTAACGTGAGAGGCCTAAGTGTCAAATATCTGATGCTGCTTTCAGACATGCACTAAACTCCAGATAATCTCCTGACAATCTCCGGAGGGGCTGTATTTGAAAACACAAATATCTGCATGAAAGGCTCTTGACTTTCTCCAAACGTTGCCAGCCCACTTGTAAAAACTCATAAAGTCAGAATGAGCCCATGTGCAAACACAGCATAGTTCCCCCCTCCTTCCTCCCTTCTACCAAGCCACTTTATCAACTACTTTACAAAAAAGATAGATGACATACGCTCCTCATTTTCAAATCCACCTTCTGTAACTACATTTCCATCAACTTCATCTTCATCCCCTTCTCTTTCCTCTTTCACCCCCCTGTCTCCCAATCAAGTTCTTACCTTGGTAACCTCCGCCCGCCCGACCACCTGCCCCCTTGACCCCATCCCATCTCACATTCTCCAGTCTTTTGCTCCTGACCTGTCATAATGGCAATAATCACAGTTTCATGCTCGGGATAGCTGGCTTTCAAGCTAACGTGCCATGCTAGCTATCAATACGATTCTAGAGGGAAGTACACAGGAAATATCCAGATGAACAATAACACTCCATGTTAGCCAATTACCTCGGCTTTCTCTCTTGCATTAACAGGTTTTGATTGGCTCGCATATGCAATTCAGTATTTAATTAAAAATGATTTGATTGGCAGCTGCCTCTGTTGTCACATGAAAAGTCGAGCTCTGTTCTACTTCTACCGTAGAAGCAACGTGATTCAACAGAGCCACATTGCAGTTCAGCAAAACATGACGTCACCTTATTCAAAATGAATGAGCAGTGTTTCGGTTGAAGCCTCCAGTTTGAGTCCTGCGCCACATTTCATTTGAAGAGAGAAGAGGTGCCTTAGCATGTGGACACAAACCCCTGCAGAAATGATCAGGAGACCCCAGTCTTTGTGAAAACCCCTGGTGAACTGTTCCTTAGACCCCGTTTAACTTGCGCAGCCTCCACTGTCTTCAAAATCTATATTTTAATTGGAGCAAAGACTTTTCAGAGTTTACAAAACCATTAAATATTCTTTGTTCACTTTATTTAAAAATCATAGTCTTTGGAGCAAATTCAAATGGTCGTTTTTACAGTGTATGAATGTTAGATTTATGAAGTAGAACGTTTCATAAATATTGTACTTGTCGCTCCAACGTATTACTAAATATTATTTCCCACTGAGAAAGTACCACAAAACGAGAGAGAGAGAGAGAGAGAGAGAGAGAGAGAGAGAGAGAGAGAGAGAGAGAGAGAGAGAGAGAGAGAGAGAGAGAGAGAGAGAGAGAGAGAGAGAGAGAGAGAGAGAGAGAGAGAGAGAGAGAGAGAGAGAGAGAGAGAGAGAGAGAGAGAGAGAGAGAGAGAGAGAGAGACTCAAAGAGCAGATGTAACACCTAGTGAACAGTTATTTAAAGTGTGTGGGTTTTTTTTTTGGCATCACTTTCTGTATTCATCTTTGCCCAACCCTATAGGGTTTAACCAAACAGTTATCATCAGCTCTATGTTGTAAGTCTGTGTGCCTCTGTCTGCTTTCTCAGAACTGGTTTCACATCTTTTCAGACCAGTTCAGTTGTCCTCTGCTCTGTTCCTCTCTGGTTTTGTTCCTGTTGGTTCTCCAGTTTTTACCGTGTTAAGATTTTCTTTTTGCCTGCCTGCCAGCTTATCCACCAACTGACTGTAAGCCTACTTATTTTGATTTCATATTTTTTTTATTTTTCTAATGTCTGCATTTGAGTTATATAGGCAGATATGATGAACTCTGGTCAGTTTTAAGTGAAGGAATAATTTGCAAGTTGTTGTGTTAATTATTTTTGCTGAGGGGGAATTTGTAACCTCCTGTATTTATATGTGTGTTTTTCTTTGTGACACTTTGTGACTCCCAGCTTACTGGCTGACTGACTTGGCTGTGGTCGATTTTTTCAAACTGTCAGTTGTGGGTTTACTGCATGAGTTCTTCACACTGAGCAACAGTTATGTTGGGCGGTTCTTTTTTCACTAAGTTCGTATTTTAGTTTGTTTTACTGACTTAATGTCTGACATCACCTGTGCAACTTAATTAACACATGACAACTAATGAGCCCCCCCTGCTCAGAACCAGACCGACAACCTCAGTGACCAGCTGGTTAACATTGTAGTCAACTGTAAATTAACTATGTATATGGAACACAGTAAATTAAAATATGTGTATTTTTTATTACAGACTTTTTGTCCATTCTTTAACTGTGTCAGACATTTTTACATTAATTTCAAGAATTAAATAATGTGTTGATAAGAAATCTGTTTTTTCTCAGCAGAGATTTAAAGATGGGAAAAGTCCGCACCAAAACATTGTTGCTGGGGGTTTCTCTTGGTCTGTTGGTCCTCTATCTCAGTAAAGAATTTACTGCCAAAAGAGTCATTTACATCCCCAAAAATGTGAGAGAGGGGAGCAGTGAAATAAGAAGATCCACAACGAACAACTCCTACGTATACTCCTTCCCAAAATGCCAACAAAACGCATCTGCTGGAAATGTCGAAGGCTTCGGCTCTCTTCCTGGTAATATACAAGACTTTCTCTACCATAAACACTGTCGACATTTTCCCATGATACTGGACGTTCCTGACAAATGCGGAGGAGCTGATGAATCTGCAGACGTCTTCCTTCTCCTGGTCATTAAAAGCAGCCCTGATAACTTTGAACGCAGAGAGGTACTGCGCAAAACCTGGGCTAAAGAGAGGCTGCACAACGGTGTGCAGATCCGGAGGATCTTCATCTCAGGAGAGACGGGTTCTGGTTTTGAAAAAGAGAGACAGAATAGACTTCTTGAGCTGGAACAAAATGAGTACAATGACATTCTTCAATGGGACTTTAGAGACACGTTCTACAACCTCACCTTAAAGCAGGTACTCTTCCTAGAGTGGATGGAAAGAAACTGTCTGAAAGCTCGCTTCTTGCTAAATGGTGATGATGACGTTTTTGCCAACACAGACAACATGGTTGAGTATCTCCAAGGCCTCAGGGACAATGATGGAAGCAAGCACCTCTTTACCGGATCATTGTTCCAGAACACGAGCCCCGTTAGATCACCAGGGAAGTACTATGTCCCAGTACAAGTGCAAGAGTCAGACTCTTATCCCCCTTATTGTAGTGGTGGAGGCTTCCTCCTGTCTGGCTATTCAGCTATGGTCATATACAACATGTCCAAGTCCATCCCTTTTATTCCTATTGATGATGTTTACATGGGGATGTGTATGGCCAAAGCTGGATTAGGTCCAGTTCACCATATGGGTGTAAGGACAGGAGGAATGTACATTCCCTCGCGTAAACTAGATGAATTTGATCCCTGCTATTATAAAGAGATTTTACTGGTGCACAGATTCCTTCCAGCAGGCATCTATCTTATGTGGCAAAGAATAAATGACCCCAATCTAAAATGTGAATTGGCAAAGAAATCATTTTAGTAGCATTAAGCTCACTGGTGGTGTCAATACCCTGTGATCAATTGACGCAGGTCTATGACACAGTCTCTAATATCACTGGTAGAGGTTTAACCTAAACCAGACAACAAAAAACAGATCCATACCCTGACAGTGACACAGAGTACTTATTTTTGCAACATAAAGTTATATTTGCATGATACATGAGAATTATTGTCCAAAATATAGTGTAACGCTGAAACAACGTTGCCTTTGCGATTCATAATTTAACCCTTTGCATCTGGCACCTGCTCTCCAGAAGAAACTGTATTGTAACTCCAAACAGAAAATATTTGTTATGCCCTCTATTGGCCAATTTAAAGATTATTTTACAAACTTGACCTCAATGTGGCAGCCTGTCAAGTTTTGTGATTTATTGAAGAAACTCATTGATATATGGCACATGTATGACACATGTGCCTTTTTAATAATGTTATTGTTTTATTTGTTCTGTAGACGCAGTATAATCACAACTATGAAGAGGGAAAGTGGTTTCTGACACAGAATTTGTTGAAGATCACAGATTGTAACATTTTATCAGTGGATGATTGCGTCTGGGTGTGTGTGTTTTGTGTGTTTCGTTGGTTAGTGTGGCTGTGGGTTTATGTTTTGACTGGAGCTTGGTGTTGGTCCACAATTCTGACTTGTTGGTTGCAAATTGTTCAAAAAAAACATTAACAACCAGAAGTTGGCAGTACTGTATAAGGTATAATGTTGCGGCCAAAGTCTTACAAAATATTGTCAAATAATTTCTCAGATTTTATATTTAGCTTTAGCTCATATATGTACAGTTTCCTTTATTTTTTTAGCATATCCTGTGTATTTATGTTTGAACAATATGTTCAGAAGACAAGTTGTTTTTCAGGACTGACAGCATTTTTGCACTGTCATTGACAAGACAACAATCAGGTTACAGTAATAAGGAGGGGCAGTGCATCTTCAGTCAGGACTCATATGTACAGAATAATTAGGGTATGGTTTTACATTATCAGGGTTGAAAACAAGTCTTTTTTGTTCTTTAAACAGTCTATTCTATAGAAATGTCAAAATCGATTTTATTTTTAAACATCTAAAAAAAGGATATATTTTGTGCTTACAGATGACCTACTATGTTTCTCCTTATTTCATGTAATACATAAAATATATCGATATCAAAGAAGGCAATTGTTATTCTTGGGAGATGTTAACACAACCCTTCCACAGATGTAAAAAGCACCTTCTACACCTACATTTATACTCGTACCACTGTGCCTCGACCAAATTATGTCGAAACAAATGTTAAATATTGTTGTAAATACAGGTTAAAATAACTTCTTACAAGAGTAAAATAACTCAGGGTTCAGGAATAAAGCTGCCATGCGTGGCTACTATTATACAGGGTGTTGATTGTTGGTTTTTTGTGTCATAGTCAAAAGTTTGCCAATATGTCATTGTATTCAGACAGTGATGGTAGCGGTGTGTTTATGTACTGTGAATATTTATGTTTGTTTGTTTTTTCAACAGGGAACAGGGAAATTGTGAATCCTTGCAAAATGTGTGTTTAATTAAAGAGAATAATGCACATGAATCTATACATGCGTTCTGTGGTGTAACATAAACTTAGTTAGAGGAACTAATGTCCATCAGCTATCAATGAAACAGCACGAGCAGCTCTCCTACTGGCAAGGGGTGTAACTGCAGGGCAACAAGTTCATTTTGAAAGAGGAACATTTTAGAGGAGCATCAAAGCAGCAAGTTGTTGTTCAGGTGGACTGTCTGTTTAAATGTAAAATGTATTAATACTGGTGTATAATGTTGTTAGCCATTCAATTTAATACAAAAATTACAAATGTTGCCCCACTCCTCATTTTTTGACAGTATTAAGGCTATTCAAAATAAATCCAACGATTTTGAGAATAATCCTGTAATATTACAAGAAAACAGGTGTGATTTAAAGAGAAGAAAGTCGTACCTGAGAAGAAATTCATAAACAAAAATACAGTTATAACGTCATGTGAAAAAAGTAATATTAAAGAATCAAGGGGAAAGAGAAAAAACATTTCTGGAAATAACCAGTTATTGAAACTGATGTTAGGACTTTATTCTCGAAATATTATGACTTTCTTTTCATAATATTACATCTTGTTCTCATAATGTTACAACTTCTCGTAACATGATGACTTTTATTGTAATATCGCGACTTAATTCTCGTAATATTTTGATGTTATTCTCGTAGCACCGTGACTTTATAGACTCTGTACGTCAGGGTTCGGCTCCTGGCATAGGCGACATAGGCGGTTGCCTAGGGCGCAAAATGCCGAGAGGGCGCCACAAGAGGCTGATTTATCATGACATGATACATACTTTAACCAATGCAGTAACGTCACACCATCGTCCTCTAACCCCGGGGACACAACGGAGGCAGAAGCACCGCAAAGCGCCTCGAAAAGCTGTGCGCCTCCTTTCCGCGCCCATGTTAATCAATCGGAGTGTTCGCACCGGCAGCGAAGCACCGGGAAGCACCGGGAATCTGAGGGGGGGTGAGGAGCCACAGGCAGCAGGTTCATTCACTCTGCAGTCACTTTCACTTGTGGGTGAGACACTGGCTGGGATCCTGCTGCTGTGGCTCGGTGTGTTTCTGAATAATCGCTTGAATTAGCAGACACCTCTTACGAGAAACAAGTCTCACAAGTAACTGAATACTAGTTTTCAATAAAAACAGCTCTAAAAATAGTCCAGGAACTGAAAGCTATTTTGTCTGAGACACACCTTGGATTCGTTCCATGCAGAACCTGAACGCAGCTAAGGGTGGGGGAATGAAATGATCCTGTAAAGTGACACACTGAGTTCCACGGAGGAGCACAAGTGACAAGGAAATGGTAATAAATCATTTCATTAATTAATAAAAAATGAAATCTCGCCTAGGGCTCCAACATTGCCAGGGCCGGCCCTGCTGTACGTAGCTACTTGATGGAGCAGTCAGGAGGGCGGGGCTGTCAGGCTGCAGGTGGCCGCGCGTCGTGTCGTCACGTTTCAAGCCCCTCCCTCTCCTGATGTTTGGGAACCGGCGGGTGACGTCGCTCCGCGCAATAAGGCGGCCGGACGGACAGAGACAGAGACACAGAGAGCTGAGGCCGCAGCGTGAGACAGGTAAGCAGAGAACGTCACTGTCTGACGTCTCTTGTACTTCAGAGACTTTTATCATCTCACCACCTGAGCGTCCATCATGACGTCAGGTAGCTCGGTCCAATCAGGGGACTGCTCCAGCTAGCTACTTAGCTCACGGTCAATGGCGGCGCGTCCATTCAATTGAACTTTTGTTTCAGAGTCATACAAAGGTCCAGAGATTGTCTTTGAGAGGAAACAGCACCGCAGCGTGTCAACATTTTGTCTAGTCCGGAGGATCTAGATTAATGATCCGACACCATTGATTAATAACTAAATACATGATCTTAAGTTTGTCCAACATGGCCCCTCTGTATATCAACAGTGGTGAAAAGCTGTTTATTAGCACTTCTGTCATTAAATGTGTCGCACACACAGTTCTGGGCAACTATAGTGTTGGTATGCGTGAAATGCAGTGTAACGAGTTATTGTGAAATGACTCACTAGCGAACGTTCCTGTGTAAATGCAACGCTACCAACTCTGGTTATATGGGTTCGTTGTCATTCGTAGATAAGTGATGACGGATCTTGCAGGTGAAGGCTGAAGGCACAGGTGTGAATGGCAGCTTGCAGTACAGTATCAATAGGCCTGTCATGGTTACTATTTTTTGTTGGCTTCTTATTGGCGTTTAGTGATAAGATTATCATTTTAAGACCTTTTTGTGCACCACAGTCTCGGTGTCCAGAGTTAACTAGGTTTCAGTCTCCCCCACAAGCAAAACAGGAAACACTCCGGTTTCCCGCTGATCTTCTTAACCCAGGAAAGTAAACAAAGATAAGCATCAGTGTCGCAGTTCAATACAACAGTGTATTCATACAATATGTACAGGCCACTCGCGGTACTGTCGATGGTCAAGTTGGTCAGTCAGTCGGGCGTAGCTCCAGGGAAACTCTGCAGGGAGTAAACAATCCACTGCATGATTTCCTCCTGAGCCCGACTTTACAGATGAGGCATTTGCTCCCGAGCGCCGACAACACATGGACTTAACAATGCACTTTTGCGAAGGTAATACAGACGATCCTTTCCCACTCTCCAACCTTTAGACTCATTGCTCTGCAGCCTATTAGTCACTTTCGTATATAGTGGTTCAGAATACACAGGGATGTGGTCTGGGGTTGTGATAAGATTATTGACTGATTGTGGGTGTGACTGTGGAAAACATGAATTAATGTACTCTGTAATAGGTGAACCGTGACTTGATCCAACAATGGTCATTGCATTAAACAAATAGGCAATATCAAGGTCAACAAAAATTACAATGGTCATGTCCAAATATCGTACGACAAGTTGATAATGTAATTAACGTGAGAGGCCTAAGTGTCAAATATCTGATGCTGCTTTCAGACATGCACTGAACTCCAGATAATCTCCTGACAATCTCCGGAGGGGCTGTATTTGAAAACACAAATATCTGCATGAAAGGCTCTTGACTTTCTCCAAACGTTGCCAGCCCACTTGTAAAAACTCATAAAGTCAGAATGAGCCCATGTGCAAACACAGCATAGTTCCCCCCTCCTTCCTCCCTTCTACCAAGCCACTTTATCAACTACTTTACAAAAAAGATAGATGACATACGCTCCTCATTTTCAAATCCACCTTCTGTAACTACATTTCCATCAACTTCTCTTTCCTCTTTCACCCCCCTGTCTCCCAATCAAGTTCTTACCTTGGTAACCTCCGCCCGCCCGACCACCTGCCCCCTTGACCCCATCCCATCTCACATTCTCCAGTCTTTTGCTCCTGACCTGTCATAATGGCAATAATCACAGTTTCATGCTCGGGATAGCTGGCTTTCAGGCTAACGTGCCATGCTAGCTATCAATGCGATTCTAGAGGGAAGTACACAGGAAATATCCAGATGAACAATAACACTCCATGTTAGCCAATTACCTCGGCTTTCTCTCTTGCATTAACAGGTTTTGATTGGCTCGCATATGCAATTCAGTATTTAATAAAAAATGATTTGATTGGCAGCTGCCTCTGTTGTCACATGAAAAGTCGAGCTCTGTTCTACTTCTACCGTAGAAGCAACGTGATTCAACAGAGCCACATTGCAGTTCAGCAAAACATGACGTCACCTTATTCAAAATGAATGAGCAGTGTTTCGGTTGAAGCCTCCAGTTTGAGTCCTGCGCCACATTTCATTTGAAGAGAGAAGAGGTGCCTTAGCATGTGGACACAAACCCCTGCAGAAATGATCAGGAGACCCCAGTCTTTGTGAAAACCCCTGGTGAACTGTTCCTTAGACCCCGTTTAACTTGCGCAGCCTCCACTGTCTTCAAAATCTATATTTTAATTGGAGCAAAGACTTTGCAGAGTTTACAAAACCATTAAATATTCTTTGTTCACTTTATTTAAAAATCATAGTCTTTGGAGCAAATTCAAATGGTCGTTTTTACAGTGTATGAATGTTAGATTTATGAAGTAGAACGTTTCATAAATATTGTACTTGTCGCTCCAACGTATTACTAAATATTATTTCCCACTGAGAGAGAGAGAGAGAGAGAGAGAGAGAGACTCAAAGAGCAGATGTAACACCTTTTTCCTGTTTTGCTCTGAAGTTATTTAAATTGTGTGGGTTTTTTGCATCACTTTCTGTATTCATCTTTGCCCAACCCTATAGGGTTTAACCAAACAGTTATCATCAGCTCTATGTTGTAAGTCTGTGTGCCTCTGTCTGCTTTCTCCGAACTGGTTTCACATCTTTTCAGACCAGTTCAGTTGTCCTCTGCTCTGTTCCTCTTTGGTTTTGTTCCTGTTGGTTCTCCAGTTTTTACCGTGTTAAGATTTTCTTTTTGCCTGCCTGCCAGCTTATCCACCAACTGACTGTAAGCCTACTTATTTTGATTTCATATTTTTTTTATTTTTCTAATGTCTGCATTTGAGTTATATAGGCAGATATGATGAACTCTGGTCAGTTTTAAGTGAAGGAATAATTTGCAAGTTGTTGTGTTAATTATTTTTGCTGAGGGGGAATTTGTAACCTCCTGTATTTATATGTGTGTTTTTCTTTGTGACACTTTGTGACTCCCAGCTTACTGGCTGACTGACTTGGCTGTGGTCGATTTTTTCAAACTGTCAGGTGTGGGTTTACTGCATGAGTTCTTCACACTGAGCAACAGTTATGTTGGGCGGTTCTTTTTTCACTAAGTTCGTATTTTAGTTTGTTTTACTGACTTAATGTCTGACATCACCTGTGCAACTTAATTAACACATGACAACTAATGAGCCCCCCCTGCTCAGAACCAGACCAACAACCTCAGTGACCAGCTGGTTAACATTGTAGTCAACTGTAAATTAACTATGTATATGGAACACAGTAAATTAAAATATGTGTATTTTTTATTACAGACTTTTTGTCCATTCTTTAACTGTGTCAGACATTTTTACATTAATTTCAAGAATGAAATAATGTGTTGATAAGAAATCTGTTTTTTCTCAGCAGAGATTTAAAGATGGGAAAAGTCCGCACCAAAACATTGTTGCTGGGGGTTTCTCTTGGTCTGTTGGTCCTCTATCTCAGTAAAGAATTTACTGCCAAAAGAGTCATTTGCATCCCCAAAAATGTGAGAGAGGGGAGCAGTGAAATAAGAAGATCCACAACGAACAACTCCTACGTATACTCCTTCCCAAAATGCCAACAAAACGCATCTGCTGGAAATGTCGAAGGCTTCGGCTCTCTTCCTGGTAATATACAAGACTTTCTCTACCATAAACACTGTCGACATTTTCCCATGATACTGGACGTTCCTGACAAATGCGGAGGAGCTGATGAATCTGCAGACGTCTTCCTTCTCCTGGTCATTAAAAGCATCCCTGATAACTTTGAACGCAGAGAGGTACTGCGCAAAACCTGGGCTAAAGAGAGGCTGCACAACGGTGTGCAGATCCGGAGGATCTTCATCTCAGGAGTGACGGGTTCTGGTTTTGAAAAAGAGAGACAGAATAGACTTCTTGAGCTGGAACAAAATGAGTACAATGACATTCTTCAATGGGACTTTAGAGACACATTCTACAACCTCACCTTAAAGCAGGTACTCTTCCTAGAGTGGATGGAAAGAAACTGTCCGAAAGCTCGCTTCTTGCTAAATGGTGATGATGACGTTTTTGCCAACACAGACAACATGGTTGAGTATCTCCAAGGCCTCAGGGACAATGATGGAAGCAAGCACCTCTTTACCGGATATTTGTTCCAGAACACGAGGCCCGTTAGATCACCAGGGAAGTACTATGTCCCAGTACAAGTGCAAGAGTCAGACTCTTATCCCCCTTATTGTGGTGGTGGAGGCTTCCTCCTGTCTGGCTATTCAGCTATGGTCATATACAACATGTCCAAGTCCATCCCTTTTATTCCTATTGATGATGTTTACATGGGGATGTGTTTGGCCAAAGCTGGATTAGGTCCAGTTCACCATATGGGTGTAAGGACAATAGGAATGTACATTCCCTCGCATAAACTAGATGAATTTGATCCCTGCTATTATAAAGAGATTTTACTGGTGCACAGATTCCTTCCAGCAGGCATCTATCTTATGTGGCAAAGAATAAATGACCCCAATCTAAAATGTGAATTGGCAAAGAAATCATTTTTGTAGCATTAAGCTCACTGGTGGTGTCAATACCCTGTGATCAATTGACGCAGGTCTATGACACAGTCTCTAATATCACTGGTAGAGGTTTAACCTAAACCAGACAACAAAAAACAGATCCATACCCTGACAGTGACACAGAGTCCTTATTTTTGCAACATAAAGTTATATTTGCATGATACATGAGAATTATTGTCCAAAATATAGTGTAACGCTGAAACAACGTTGCCTTTGCGATTCATAATTTAACCCTTTGCATCTGGCACCTGCTCTCCAGAAGAAACTGTATTGTAACTCCAAACAGAAAATATTTGTTATGCCCTCTATTGGCCAATTTAAAGATTATTTTACAAACTTGACCTCAATGTGGCAGCCTGTCAAGTTTTGTGATTTATTGAAGAAACTCATTGATATATGGCACATGTATGACACATGTGCCTTTTTAATAATGTTATTGTTTTATTTGTTCTGTAGACGCAGTATAATCACAACTATGAAGAGGGAAAGTGGTTTCTGACACAGAATTTGTTGAAGATCACAGATTGTAACATGTTATCAGTGGATGATTGCGTCTGGGTGTGTGTGTTTTGTGTGTTTCGTTGGTTAGTGTGGCTGTGGGTTTATGTTTTGACTGGAGCTTGGTGTTGGTCCACAATTCTGACTTGTTGGTTGCAAATTGTTCAAAAAAAACATTAACAACCAGAAGTTGGCAGTACTGTATAAGGTATAATGTTGCGGCCAAAGTCTTACAAAATATTGTCAAATAATTTCTCAGATTTTATATTTAGCTTTAGCTCATATATGTACAGTTTCCTTTATTTTTTTAGCATATCCTGTGTATTTATGTTTGAACAATATGTTCAGAAGACAAGTTGTTTTTCAGGACTGACAGCATTTTTGCACTGTCATTGACAAGACAACAATCAGGTTACAGTAATAAGGAGGGGCAGTGCATCTTCAGTCAGGACTCATATGTACAGAATAATTAGGGTATGGTTTTACATTATCAGGGTTGAAAACAAGTCTTTTTTGTTCTTTAAACAGTCTATTCTATAGAAATGTCGAAATCGATTTTATTTTTAAACATCTAAAAAAAGGATATATTTTGTGCTTACAGATGACCTACTATGTTTCTCCTTATTTCATGTAATACATAAAATATATCGATATCAAAGAAGGCAATTGTTATTCTTGGGAGATGTTAACACAACCCTTCCACAGATGTAAAAAGCACCTTCTACACCTACATTTATACTCGTACCACTGTGCCTCGACCAAATTATGTCGAAACAAATGTTAAATATTGTTGTAAATACAGGTTAAAATAACTTCTTACAAGAGTAAAATAACTCAGGGTTCAGGAATAAAGCTGCCATGCGTGGCTACTATTATACAGGGTGTTGATTGTAGGTTTTTTGTGTCATAGTCAAAAGTTTGGCAATATGTCATTGTATTCAGAGAGTGATGGTAGCGGTGTGTTTATGTACTGTGAATATTTGTTTGTTTGTTTTTTCAAAAGGGAACAGGGAAATTGTGAATCCTTGCAAAATGTGTGTTTAATTAAAGAGAATAATGCACATGAATCTATACATGCGTTCTGTGGTGTAACATAAACTTAGTTAGAGGAACTAATTTCCATCAGCTATCAATGAAACAGCACGAGCAGCTCTCCTACTGGCAAGGGGTGTAACTGCAGGGCAACAAGTTCATTTTGAAAGAGGAACATTTTAGAGGAGCATCAAAGCAGCAAGTTGTTGTTCAGGTGGACTGTCTGTTTAAATGTAAAATGTATTAATACTGGTGTATAATGTTGTTAGCCATTCAATTTACAAATGTTGCCCCACTCCTCATTTTTTGACAGTATTAAGGCTATTCAAAATAAATCCAACGATTTTGAGAATAATCCTGTAATATTACAAGAAAACAGTTGTGATTTAAAGAGAAGAAAGTCGTACCTGAGAAGAAATTCATAAACAAAAATACAGTTATAACGTCAAGTGAAAAAAGTAATGTTAAAAAATCAAGGGGAAAGAGAAAAAACATTTCTGGAAATAACCAGTTATTGAAACTGATGTTAGGACTTTATTCTCGAAATATTATGACTTTTTTTTCATAATATAAGCCTCCAGTTTGAGTCCTGCGCCACATTTCATTTGAAGAGAGAAGAGGTGCCTTAGCATGTGAACACAAACCCCTGCAGAAATGATCAGGAGACCCCAGTCTTTGTGAAAACCCCTGGTGAACTGTTCCTTAGACCCCGTTTAACTTGCGCAGCCTCCACTGTCTTCAAAATCTATATTTTAATTGGAGCAAAGACTTTGCAGAGTTTACAAAACCATTAAATATTCTTTGTTCACTTTATTTAAAAATCATAGTCTTTGGAGCAAATTCAAATGGTCGTTTTTACAGTGTATGAATGTTAGATTTATGAAGTAGAACGTTTCATAAATATTGTACTTGTCGCTCCAACGTATTACTAAATATTATTTCCCACTGAGAAAGTACCACAAAACGGTTGAGAGAGAGAGAGAGAGAGAGAGAGAGAGACTCAAAGAGCAGATGTAACACCTAGTGAACATGACTTGGGTGTTTTTCCTGTTTTGCTCTGAAGTTATTTAAAGTGTGTGGGTTTTTTTTTTTGGCATCACTTTCTGTATTCATCTTTGCCCAACCCTATAGGGTTTAACCAAACAGTTATCATCAGCTCTATGTTGTAAGTCTGTGTGCCTCTGTCTGCTTTCTCAGAACTGGTTTCACATCTTTTCAGACCAGTTCAGTTGTCCTCTGCTCTGTTCCTCTCTGGTTTTGTTCCTGTTGGTTCTCCAGTTTTTACCGTGTTAAGATTTTCTTTTTGCCTGCCTGCCAGCTTATCCACCAACTGACTGTAAGCCTACTTATTTTGATTTCATATTTTTTTTATTTTTCTAATGTCTGCATTTGAGTTATATAGGCAGATATGATGAACTCTGGTCAGTTTTAAGTGAAGGAATAATTTGCAAGTTGTTGTGTTAATTATTTTTGCTGAGGGGGAATTTGTAACCTCCTGTATTTATATGTGTGTTTTTCTTTGTGACACTTTGTGACTCCCAGCTTACTGGCTGACTGACTTGGCTGTGGTCGATTTTTTCAAACTGTCAGGTGTGGGTTTACTGCATGAGTTCTTCACACTGAGCAACAGTTATGTTGGGCGGTTCTTTTTTCACTAAGTTCGTATTTTAGTTTGTTTTACTGACTTAATGTCTGACATCACCTGTGCAACTTAATTAACACATGACAACTAATGAGCCCCCCCTGCTCAGAACCAGACCGACAACCTCAGTGACCAGCTGGTTAACATTGTAGTCAACTGTAAATTAACTATGTATATGGAACACAGTAAATTAAAATATGTGTATTTTTTATTACAGACTTTTTGTCCATTCTTTAACTGTGTCAGACATTTTTACATTAATTTCAAGAATGAAATAATGTGTTGATAAGAAATCTGTTTTTTCTCAGCAGAGATTTAAAGATGGGAAAAGTCCGCACCAAAACATTGTTGCTGGGGGTTTCTCTTGGTCTGTTGGTCCTCTATCTCAGTAAAGAATTTACTGCCAAAAGAGTCATTTGCATCCCCAAAAATGTGAGAGAGGGGAGCAGTGAAATAAGAAGATCCACAACGAACAACTCCTACGTATACTCCTTCCCAAAATGCCAACAAAACGCATCTGCTGGAAATGTCGAAGGCTTCGGCTCTCTTCCTGGTAATATACAAGACTTTCTCTACCATAAACACTGTCGACATTTTCCCATGATACTGGACGTTCCTGACAAATGCGGAGGAGCTGATGAATCTGCAGACGTCTTCCTTCTCCTGGTCATTAAAAGCATCCCTGATAACTTTGAACGCAGAGAGGTACTGCGCAAAACCTGGGCTAAAGAGAGGCTGCACAACGGTGTGCAGATCCGGAGGATCTTCATCTCAGGAGTGACGGGTTCTGGTTTTGAAAAAGAGAGACAGAATAGACTTCTTGAGCTGGAACAAAATGAGTACAATGACATTCTTCAATGGGACTTTAGAGACACATTCTACAACCTCACCTTAAAGCAGGTACTCTTCCTAGAGTGGATGGAAAGAAACTGTCCGAAAGCTCGCTTCTTGCTAAATGGTGATGATGACGTTTTTGCCAACACAGACAACATGGTTGAGTATCTCCAAGGCCTCAGGGACAATGATGGAAGCAAGCACCTCTTTACCGGATATTTGTTCCAGAACACGAGGCCCATTAGATCACCAGGGAGCAAGTACTATGTCCCAGTACAAGTGCAAGAGTCAGACTCTTATCCCCCTTATTGTGGTGGTGGAGGCTTCCTCCTGTCTGGCTATTCAGCTATGGTCATATACAACATGTCCAAGTCCATCCCTTTTATTCCTATTGATGATGTTTACATGGGGATGTGTTTTGCCAAAGCTGGATTAGGTCCAGTTCACCATATGGGTGTAAGGACAATAGGAATGTACATTCCCTCGCATAAACTAGATGAATTTGATCCCTGCTATTATAAAGAGATTTTACTGGTGCACAGATTCCTTCCAGCAGGCATCTATCTTATGTGGCAAAGAATAAATGACCCCAATCTAAAATGTGAATTGGCAAAGAAATCATTTTAGTAGCATTAAGCTCACTGGTGGTGTCAATACCCTGTGATCAATTGACGCAGGTCTATGACACAGTCTCTAATATCACTGGTAGAGGTTTAACCTAAACCAGACAACAAAAAACAGATCCATACCCTGACAGTGACACAGAGTCCTTATTTTTGCAACATAAAGTTATATTTGCATGATACATGAGAATTATTGTCCAAAATATAGTGTAACGCTGAAACAACGTTGCCTTTGCGATTCATAATTTAACCCTTTGCATCTGGCACCTGCTCTCCAGAAGAAACTGTATTGTAACTCCAAACAGAAAATATTTGTTATGCCCTCTATTGGCCAATTTAAAGATTATTTTACAAACTTGACCTCAATGTGGCAGCCTGTCAAGTTTTGTGATTTATTGAAGAAACTCATTGATATATGGCACATGTATGACACATGTGCCTTTTTAATAATGTTATTGTTTTATTTGTTCTGTAGACGCAGTATAATCACAACTATGAAGAGGGAAAGTGGTTTCTGACACAGAATTTGTTGAAGATCACAGATTGTAACATGTTATCAGTGGATGATTGCGTCTGGGTGTGTGTGTTTTGTGTGTTTCGTTGGTTAGTGTGGCTGTGGGTTTATGTTTTGACTGGAGCTTGGTGTTGGTCCACAATTCTGACTTGTTGGTTGCAAATTGTTCAAAAAAAACATTAACAACCAGAAGTTGGCAGTACTGTATAAGGTATAATGTTGCGGCCAAAGTCTTACAAAATATTGTCAAATAATTTCTCAGATTTTATATTTAGCTTTAGCTCATATATGTACAGTTTCCTTTATTTTTTTAGCATATCCTGTGTATTTATGTTTGAACAATATGTTCAGAAGACAAGTTGTTTTTCAGGACTGACAGCATTTTTGCACTGTCATTGACAAGACAACAATCAGGTTACAGTAATAAGGAGGGGCAGTGCATCTTCAGTCAGGACTCATATGTACAGAATAATTAGGGTATGGTTTTACATTATCAGGGTTGAAAACAAGTCTTTTTTGTTCTTTAAACAGTCTATTCTATAGAAATGTCGAAATCGATTTTATTTTTAAACATCTAAAAAAAGGATATATTTTGTGCTTACAGATGACCTACTATGTTTCTCCTTATTTCATGTAATACATAAAATATATCGATATCAAAGAAGGCAATTGTTATTCTTGGGAGATGTTAACACAACCCTTCCACAGATGTAAAAAGCACCTTCTACACCTACATTTATACTCGTACCACTGTGCCTCGACCAAATTATGTCGAAACAAATGTTAAATATTGTTGTAAATACAGGTTAAAATAACTTCTTACAAGAGTAAAATAACTCAGGGTTCAGGAATAAAGCTGCCATGCGTGGCTACTATTATACAGGGTGTTGATTGTAGGTTTTTTGTGTCATAGTCAAAAGTTTGGCAATATGTCATTGTATTCAGAGAGTGATGGTAGCGGTGTGTTTATGTACTGTGAATATTTGTTTGTTTGTTTTTTCAAAAGGGAACAGGGAAATTGTGAATCCTTGCAAAATGTGTGTTTAATTAAAGAGAATAATGCACATGAATCTATACATGCGTTCTGTGGTGTAACATAAACTTAGTTAGAGGAACTAATTTCCATCAGCTATCAATGAAACAGCACGAGCAGCTCTCCTACTGGCAAGGGGTGTAACTGCAGGGCAACAAGTTCATTTTGAAAGAGGAACATTTTAGAGGAGCATCAAAGCAGCAAGTTGTTGTTCAGGTGGACTGTCTGTTTAAATGTAAAATGTATTAATACTGGTGTATAATGTTGTTAGCCATTCAATTTACAAATGTTGCCCCACTCCTCATTTTTTGACAGTATTAAGGCTATTCAAAATAAATCCAACGATTTTGAGAATAATCCTGTAATATTACAAGAAAACAGTTGTGATTTAAAGAGAAGAAAGTCGTACCTGAGAAGAAATTCATAAACAAAAATACAGTTATAACGTCAAGTGAAAAAAGTAATATTAAAAAATCAAGGGGAAAGAGAAAAAACATTTCTGGAAATAACCAGTTATTGAAACTGATGTTAGGACTTTATTCTCGAAATATTATGACTTTTTTTTCATAATATAACATCTTGTTCTCATAATGTTACAACTTCATTTCTCGTAACTTGATGACTTTTATTGTAATATCGCGACTTAATTCTCGTAATATTTTGATGTTATTCTTACCTTGGATTCGTTCCATGCAGAACCTGAACGCAGCTAAGGGTGGGGGAAGGAAATGATCCTGTAAAGTGACACACTGAGTGCCATGGAGGAGCACAAGTGACAAGGAAATGGTAATAAATCATTTCATTAATTAATAAAAAATGAAATCTCGCCTAGGGCTCCAACATTGCCAGGGCCGGCCCTGCTGTACGTAGCTACTTGATGGAGCAGTCAGGAGGGCGGGGCTGTCAGGCTGCAGGTGGCCGCGCGTCGTGTCGTCACGTTTCAAGCCCCTCCCTCTCCTGACGTTTGGGAACCGGCGGGTGACGTCACGGTGGTCGCTCCGCGCAATAAGGCGGCCGGACGGACAGAGACAGAGACACAGAGAGCTGAGGCCGCAGCGTGAGACAGGTAAGCAGAGAACGTCACTGTCTGACGTCTCTTGTACTTCAGAGACTTTTATCATCTCACCACCTGAGCGTCCATCATGACGTCAGGTAGCTCGGTCCAATCAGGGGACTGCTCCAGCTAGCTACTTAGCTCACGGTCAATGCCGGCGCGTCCATTCAATTGAACTTTATTGAACTTTTGTTTCAGAGTCATACAAAGGTCCAGAGATTGTCTTTGAGAGGAAACAGCACCGCAGCGTGTCTAAACCCCGAAATCATTTTGTCTAGTCCGGAGTATCTAGATTAATGATCCGACACCATTGATTAATAACTAAATACATGATCTTAAGTTTGTCCAACATGGCCCCTCTGTATATCAACAGTGGTGAAAAGCTGTTTATTAGCACTTCTGTCATTAAATGTGTCGCACACACAGTTCTGGGCAACTATAGTGTTGGTATGCGTGAAATGCAGTGTAACGAGTTATTGTGAAATGACTCACTAGCGAACGTTACTGTGTAAATGCAACGCTACCAACTCTGGTTATACGGGTTCGTTGTCATTCGTAGATAAGTGATGACGGATCTTGCGGGTGAAGGCTGAAGGCAAAGGCGTGAATGGCAGCTTGCAGTACAGTGTCAATAGGCCTGTCATGGTTACTATTTTTTGTTGGCTTCTTATTGGCGTTTAGTGATAAGATTATCATTTTAAGACCTTTTTGTGCACCACAGTCTCCGTGTCCAGAGTTAACTAGGTTTCAGTCTCCCCCACAAGCAAAACAGGAAGCACTCCGGTTTCCCGCTGATCTTCTTAACCCAGGAAAGTAAACAAAGATAAGCATCAGTGTCGCAGTTCAATACAACAGTGTATTCATACAATATGTACAGGCCACTCGCGGTACTGTCGATGGTCAAGTTGGTCAGTCAGTCGGGCGTAGCTCCAGGGAAACTCTGCAGGGAGTAAACAATCCACTGCATGATTTCCTCCTGAGCCCGACTTTACAGATGAGGCATTTGCGCCAGAGGGCCGACAACACATGTGGTTCAGAATACGCAGGGATGTGGTCTGGGGTTGTGATAAGATTATTGACTGATTGTGGGTGTGACTGTGGAAAACATGAATGAATGTACTCTGTAATAGGTGAACCGTGACGTGATCCAACACTGGTCATTACATTAAACAAACAGGCAATATCAAGGTCAACAAAAATTACAATGGTCATGTCCAAATATCGTATGACAAGTTGATAATGTAATTAACGTGAGAGGCCTAAGTGTCAAATATCTGATGCTGCTTTCAGACATGCACTGAACTCCAGATAATCTCCTGACAATCTCCGGAGGGGCTGTATTTGAAAACACAAATATCTGCATGAAAGGCTCTTGACTTTCTCCAAACGTTGCCAGCCCACTTGTAAAAACTCATAAAGTCAGAATGAGCCCATGTGCAAACATAGCATCGTTCCCCCCTCCTTCCTCCCTTCTACCAAGCCACTTTATCAACTACTTTACAAAAAAGATAGATGACATACGCTCCTCATTTTCAAATCCACCTTCTGTAACTACATTTCCATCAACTTCATCTTCATCCCCTTCTCTTTCCTCTTTCACCCCCCTGTCTCCCAATCAAGTTCTTACCTTGGTAACCTCCGCCCGCCCGACCACCTGCCCCCTTGACCCCATCCCATCTCACATTCTCCAGTCTTTTGCTCCTGACCTTCTTCCTTTTCTCACCCATCTTATCAACACTTCCCTGTCAACTGGCTGTTTCCCTAACTCTCTGAAGGAGGCAAGAGTAAACCCTCTGCTGAAGAAACCCACCCTCAACCCGTCTGAAGTAAACAACTACAGACCTGTCTCTCTTCTTCCCTTTCTTTCCAAAACTCTCAAGCGAGCTATCTTTAATCAACTCTCCTCCTATCTCCACCATAACAACCTTCTTGACCCTCACCAGTCTGGTTTCAAGGCAAGCCACTCAACTGAGAATGCCCTCCTTGCTGTCTCTGAGCAACTTCACACTGCTAGAGCAGCCTCTCTCTCCTCTATCCTTATCTTTCTAGACCAGTGGTCGCCAACCCGTCAATCGCGATCTACCGGTCAATGTCGCAGTCTTCACTGTCGATCCCCGAACTCTCTGGACTCACTGGGTGTCGTCGCGCTGCAGATCAGCTGTGTGTCAGTTGTCTGTTTTTCACACACTCTGTGTGTCTGCTACTGGCGGTGGAGTTGCAGGTTTATCTCCTGCATTTCCTTCAAGAACAGTTGGAACAAATGAGTGGATTCAGAAGGTGAAACGCTGGAGTGCTTTTACTTTGAAACAGGATCGGAAAGTGTTGTAAATACATTTGTGTCATAGAAAGATAAACATTGTGGTTCACAGCAGAATAAACAGAGAAAATTATCTTTCACCTGAGTTTTAATGTTTATCTGATGAATTTATGTCACAAACAAATGGTTGCAACACTTTCTGTATGCCTTTTCAAAATAAATGTTGATGGAATCCATTCCCTTGTTTAAAAGCTTTTTTTTATTGTGAAATATTTGCAGGAGCGGAAGATACACGGCTTCATACTGTGTAGTACTGGTATTTATTTGAGTACAAGGGGCTTCTTTCATACAGGGCAATAATAGTATTCGTAGCCTATATTTAAAAACATTGTGCTGCAGTAGCAGCTCCTCTGCAGAACATGATGTGGAACTGAGAAGCCACCTATTTTGCATTGTAAATATGTATTGATATTAATTTGAATATTGTGCAGTGAATAGAAAAAGTTGCACAACTGCCCTTTGTGTATATTTATTTCTTGTACATTCAGCCTTTAACAGAAATTGCAAAAAATAATAAGTGTGACCCTCCTAAGTGGGTTTTGTGGAAGATATCAGGGTGGTAGATCTCCGTTTACGTTTGGAATTAAAAAGTGATCTTGGGCTCGAAAAGGTTGGTGACCACTGACCTTTCTGCTGCATTTGTCACAGTGAACCACCAGATCCTTATTTCCTCCCTTCAGGACCTGGGTGTCTCAGGCTCTGCACTCTCCCTGCTCTCATCCTACCTCAACGACCGCACTTACCGGGTAACTATGAGAGGATCTGTGTCTGAACCTTGTCATCTCACTACTGGGGTCCCTCAAGGTTCCGTCCTGGTTCCCCTCCTCTTCTCTCTGTACACCAACTCTCTCGGCTCTGTCATTCACTCACATGGCTTTTCCTACCATAGCTATGCTGATGACACCCAACTAATCCTCTCTTTTCCCCAATCTGAAACACAGGTAGCAGCACGAATCTCTGCCTGTCTGACTGACATCTCTCAGTGGATGTCCGCACACCAACTGAAAATTAACCTTGACAAAACTGAACTACTTTTCCTTCCAGGGAAAGACTCTCCCATGCACGACCTGACTCTTACCTTTGACAACTCAGTGTTAGCCCCCACCCAGATTGTTAGGAATCTGAGTGTGACACTCGACAGTCATCTCTCTCTTACTGCCAACATTACTGCAACAACGCATTCCTGTAGATTCATGCTGCACAACATCAGGAGAATACACCCCCTTATCACTCAGAAGGGGGCACGGCTTCTGGTCCAGGCCCTTGTTATCTCATGCCTAGACTATTGTAACTCCCTCCTGGCAGGTCTACCTGCTCGTGCCATCCGACCTCTGCATCTCATCCAGAATGCAGCAGCTCGACTGGTCTTTAACCTAAATTCACTCACACTACTCTGCTCCCTTCACTTATTGTACACTGCACTTATTGTAAGTCACTTTGGATAAAAGTGTCAGCTAAATTAAATGTAGAAATTAATATAAATTTTATTATTAGAGTACAGTTCAGCGTGAAAATTAATAATGAACATTGTTGAAATATTATTGAATTATACTTACTTTATTTTATTTATATTTATTTGTTTTGTTTTTTTCATACAGACATTGATACAACTACTAGGCTTCTTCAAGAATTTTTTTTTATAGGCTGCTAAACTTGAATTTACAGTGTTTTGATATTCCTCCAGAAAGTTACCGGAATTTTGCTTTGTTTTTTCTCATTTATTTTGTTGATGGACAGCTTAATGTAGATTGATATATTCCTTTTTACTTGAATGGAACAAGCTCTTGCACAAATTATATTTTGGAGAGATATGGGACTGTAAAAGGCAGATAAGCAGTTCAGACTGGGCTATTTTTTGTTGTGGAATAATGCCTTGCAGTGCGTACTTTGTTTGTTGTCAGATTTGTTTGCATTTAAGAGAAGATTTTTAAACAAGTTTTAAAATGGTTATTTTTGATAAATTCATTATTATATAAATCGAGTAAATAAAAAATCGTTACATTAATCGATTAATCGAAAAAATTATGGAAAGGTGCAGCCCTACAATTCAATGCCCGGTGTGTGTCAGAAAATAATCCGAGAGCAGAGGAGAAATCTGAGAGCAGGTGTGTCACACGTGTACAGAAGCAGCAAGAGCTCGAGGAAAGTAGCTGAAGCCCAGCAAATCTGTCCAAGCAACAAAACATCTAAGTGCAAGTGTACAGTTTGAGCAACATATACTGTCGTCTATCTAATAATACCACAAATCTCTGTGTCTCGTGGTTAAAAAATCTTTAGAACTATTCAACTTCTCCACTTCACACCACTTCTGTATTGTTCAGAGCATAAAGAAGTGCAGTATCAAATTTGGTGCAATTAGGACACAGGATACGTTCAATACCCATAAACATTTAACAAATGGGCACACAGCGTTCTGTAACAGTGGCAGCAGGGAGTCTAGACAACAGCGCATTCACAACAACGGCAACAACTGATTCCCCAGTTCTCCATGTTTCTTTCTGTTAAACTGAAGTAATGGGACAGTGGCTGCAGTGAGTGTAGGTCTGATATCTCTGACCTTAACTTTACTGAGCAACTCATGTCTACTTAGTCATTAATCATTCAAATTTTTGTATCTTAATATCTGACTGAGATGTGTTGATTAAACTTTTTTTTTGTGTTTTTACTGCAGAGTTTCAATGATGAGAAGGATCAGTGCCACAAAAGTCTTGCTGGCAATAGCTCTTGGTCTGTTGGTCCTTCATCTCAATAAAATTTTTAGTGATGACAAAACCATCTGCATCCTCAAAAATGGGAACGAGGAGGGCAGTGAAATAAGGGAAGCCACCACAAGGAACTACAATGTTTTCTCCTGGTTAAGATGTCAACAGAACATCTCCGCTGCTACCATCACAGGCTTCAGCTCTCTTCATCGTGATATACAAGACTTTCTCTACTATCGACACTGTCGACATTTTCCCATGCTACTGGACGTTCCTGACAAATGCGGAGGAGCTAATAAATCTGCAGAAGTCTTTCTCCTCCTGGTCATTAAAAGCTACCCTATGAATTGTGAACGCAGAGAGGTACTGCGCAAAACTTGGGCTAAAGAGAGGCTGCACAATGGTGTGCGGATCGAGAGGATCTTCATCTCAGGAGCGACGTGTTCTCATGTCGAAAAAGAGAGAAAGAACAGACTTCTTGAGCTGGAACAAAATGAGTACAATGACATTCTTCAATGGGACTTTAGAGACACGTTCTACAACCTCACCTTAAAGCAGGTACTCTTCCTAGAGTGGATGGAAAGAAACTGTCCGAAAGCTCGCTTCTTGCTAAATGGTGATGACGTTTTTGCCAACACAGACAACATGGTTGAGTATCTCCAAGGCCTCAGGGACAATAATGGAAGCAAGCACCTCTTTACCGGACATTTGATCCAGAACGTGGGGCCCATTAGATCACCAGGGAAGTACTATGTCCCAGTACAAGTGCAAGAGTCAGACTCTTATCCCCCTTATTGTGGTGGTGGAGGCTTCCTCCTGTCTGGCTATTCAGCTATGGTCATATACAACATGTCCAAGTCCATCCCTTTTATTCCTATTGATGATGTTTACATGGGGATGTGTATGGCCAAAGCAGGACTTGGTCCAGTTTCCCATATGGGTGTGAGGACAGCAGGAATGTACATTCCCTCGGGAACACTTGATGATTATGACCCTTGCTATTATAAAGAGATTTTACTGGTGCAGAGATTCCTTCCAGGTTACATGTATCTTATGTGGCAAAGAATACACGACCCAGATCTGAAATGTGAACTGTCAAAGACATCAGTGTATAGCATCAAATTGTAACTTCCTGGTGGTGACCATACTTGTGTACCCGTTGCTTCCAACTGATGGTGACGTGCGTATGAGCTCAGAATTTACCCACAATGCATGATCCATTGCAGCAATCCATAAAACTCGACTTAAGACGAGTCAAAGAGAAATACAAAGTTTATTTGTTACACGAGAAAACACAGTACGGGGCGACCACGCCGGTATACCATGCAGTCAAGTATTACAGATGTGTGCTTGTGTCATGCAGCATGCACTGAACAGAAGAGTCCACAGGAGAACACATGCACAACAGTCGGACCTGCCACTTCGCTCTGTAAAGACCTGAGTCTAACACCAGCTGAGTGTTGTGCTTCCCTCTGGTGGTTGAAGCTGCTCTGACACGGGACTTTCAACCAGGAGAGACGAGCAAAGCAACATTTTACATTCACGCAAGGAACCAGGTTTTTCAAAGGGATTAATAGGTATGAATACGCTAAAACATTTTTTTACATGCAGTTGGACACTAATCAGGATCCTAATTTCAATGAATTCTTTAGGGATGCAGCCTTTTCAATTCTGTTTGTCCCTTCCTGTGTCTGAAATCAGTGGTTTTAGTTCTGGTATTACTGCTGCCAAAGAGGTTCTGTATTTTAGCAGTATTACAGATAATCTACTGGATGACACTTGGTGGAAGGAAGACGTATGGGTCAGTTAAGGACCCATTCAATTGGTGCAGATCCAGGAATCTTTTTTCCCCTTTTAACAGGGTAAACATTTTTTTCTCCAATATTTCCATTAATTTCTCAGAGAATTATTCATGGAGCTTAATGAAAAACATCAAGCATGTTTAGGGGACTGGTATCTTTGAGTGTGTTCCAAATAAAAATCTGGATAAAGTGAATTAAAAGTGGCTTCATAGCATTCAGATGTGCACATTATAGAAACCACATTATAAACCAGCATACATGTGTATACATCAGGACAATCACTCTGTTTCTCTGAAAAGCCTGATTCTCCCTCGTCCATTTATCCAGCTAAGAGTTTCGTTCTCCTTTCTAAAAGCTGATAAGTCGGTCACCTAAGTGCATGTAAAATTGTTGAACAATTCTCAGCTTGGTGTTAAATTCATCTTCATGGAGCGTTTCTTCAAAGAAAGACAAAAACAGATATGCAACTCTCTTGAGTGTCGTCTTCTTCAAAGGGTATTAAAGTGAGCAGTTTCATCATATACAAACTAAAGGATATAAAAATGTTCGTACAGTACATAGCATGTTTGTTCATTGTAAACAATTCTGTCACGCTGCAAAAATGACCGAACCATTCAGGGATCTGTCTGTGCAGTTCACTGACACGACAACAGGAGGGGAGTTTTCTTAAGGTGGAAGAGGGGGCTTAAGTACCACATTAACAAAACTGATGCTATAGAAACCGGAGATAAAGTCAGTACAAAATCCAGCAACAGACACTGACATATAAGACAATCAACCTCAAAACTAATTTTTCTGTCTTGGGGGACAAATTGAAGCACATCCCGGCTTAAGTGGATGTGCAATACTAATCCAAACAAGGTGTTTTGTTAAAAAGAGCCCAATCCCTCAGAGCAGACTTCCCCAAAGTCCCGGTGGCACAAGTTATCATTGTCATTGTGCGTTCTCAAGACCGTCAACACGTTAGGAATTATACACAACCTTGTTATCAAAATATACATTAATATTTGAACAACACAAACACACAAAACATTTGTTCAATGAAGCCCTGGGTTTCGATTCGGTGTAAATGCATCCCTCTTCAACATTCGGTTACAAAAGTCGTGTCAAAATACATTAGTGCACGTTTCCCCGCCTGATGTAAACATCACTACACAGTAAATGAAGTAGGAAAAGGTCGTTTCAGGCAGGGTGTCTCTCACATGCTTGTGAGGGGGAAAAAAAGACAGAACGCTAAAGGATGCAACACTTTTCAAAATGTGTAGTCACTATAACACAAGAAAAAAACTAAAACAGAAAGATATTCCTGTGATTCCCTCCAGGCTCAGAAGACGATGTAAACCTCGATTTGGCTGCTCAGGGTTTTTCCAGCAACATGCATGCTTTGAGACACAGAGTTGGGCCGTATCAGTGTGCACACATGTCAAAAGGTGAGAAGGAAGCAGATGTGGAGGGTGACATCTTCATTCTCCGTGAGACGTTAACAAGACTGGGATATTTGCAGATGCGATACTTGGGAAACACAAATGAATTGTTAAAAAAAAAAAAATTAAAAAAAAATATGGCTTAGAGGACACTGCACAAACATGGCAGATAAAACAGATTGTACTTTAAAGTCACACCTGGGTGATTTGCGATGTTACCCTGCTCTGACTGGTTTCCACGTTTAACACAAGAAGGAGCTGCCACCATGAGTTCACACTGTGAGGATCGTGATCAAGAAGTCACAGGAAGTACTTTAATTTCTTAGGAGAAACCCGGGCCACAAAAAGTTTCCTGGTCGTCTTCTGTCAGACAAACGTAACTCGATATTATGGACGACTGTTCGGTCTGACAAATGCAAAATGGAAGAATTCCAGTTGTGCAATCTTGAATAATTTTTACTGCGGCTTCATTAAAGCCCAGTAGCTTTTGTGTTCATGCTTGTTCTGAAGGATGTAGTGTTATGGAAGGCTGATCTGTACTCTCAGACATGAAATGACGAGTTTCTCACAGTGTGAACTAAAAGTCATTGTTACGTTTATGAAGACTATGATCATACCGTAGCAGATTTACACTACTGGAAGCTGCACGGTTCAGATTTAAAACAGAGACTGAACGGGGAAAAAGGAACCAACACTTCGCTTCTCGTACCTTTTGGTCCCGCAACAGTTATGCTCAGCATTATCAAACTACTCTGTGCCATAACTATTGTTTTAAAAAATAGACATTTATAGCAAAAAATCCAGTCAAAAGACATAAAGCCACATTTTATGGATACAAAAACGTTGAGCCTTGGCAACTCAACCAATGAGAAGTTCCCTCATTCCCTGTTACTAATTCATCAAATGTAATAAATACGACCAGAACGTCCTTGATATTTACAAAAATAACCAACAACAATTCAAGTAAAATCTTTTCCCACTGTCTTTCCATTTGTAAAAGAGTTCAGATTCCAGTTCGTCTGGCTCAGACAAAAAAACACGTGGGATTCTTCCTTCAGCGATGATGCGTGTTACGCTTGAAAGAAGAGAAACGAGCAGCTGAAATGAAATGAAAGTGTTGAGCCGTCACTTTCTCTGATGCCCTTTTTGTTGAGTTTCCTCTCTGCACTCTATCTTCTCTGCTGACGCCCCGATGTGAGAACCACGGGAAGTGGGTTCTGCGTCTTGACTGCAGCTTGACTCGGTCAGAGGACGTCCCACCTGCTGCTGCGGAGATGAAGTGACACTGATCTCGAGCTCTTGCTTCTCTGTGGTTTCCTCGCTGTCTGAACACGGCTCCCACTCGTCCTGCTCCTCGCTCTCCGTTGAGCCCTGCACGGCGATCTGGGGCACCAGCGTAAACCTCCTCACCGCCGGAACTTCCAGTTCCACCTCCTCACTTGTTTGGGGTCGAGTGAGCATCCATGCCGTCCTGTGCTGCTGCGGCTGCTTAACTTGTGTTTGGGTTCCTGGTGCTGTGGTGGTCACAGTAACCGCGGTGCTGGTTTTCTCCTCCGGCTCGTCAAAGCTCACCTCCTGCACTGCCTCCTGCTTCTTGAAGGAGTCTCTGCGCTCTGATAGGTTGAGCTTTCTCATCACAACCAGCTGCTCAGATCGTTCAATCCCAGAGTCCCTCACCCGCTGGCTCCCCATGTAGCCCACTAGCCTGCTGTGCTCGGCCCCGATGTAGGAGCCTCCACAGGTGCCCTCTGCCTCAGAGTCACAGAGCAGATCGGCCTCACCGTAAAACGGTACTTCCAGCGTGTGCCTGCGTGGGGCGTACGACTTCTTATCTGCATGATACACTCCTGACAGTTTCTCAGCTGACTGCACCCTCTTCAGCAGCGGTGATCGGGGAGGCTCAGCGCTGCGAGGACGAACAATGTGCCGAACAATGGTAGGTGGTGACAGGGTTTTGCCGTGATAAGAGTGAAGGCTTTTAGCGAAGCCTGGCAGCGGGGATGGAGAGCGCTGTGGTGAAAGGGGCTGGGTGGAGGATGAAGAGTTGCAGGCCAGAGGTGAGGGAGGGATGTTGCTGGTGGACTTGCGGCGGCCCACCTTGGTATAGCGCTGCGTGCTGAGTTTGGAGCCCAGGCCGTGGAGTGAGCTGGGCCGGATGTGTGCGGCAGGAGAACTGGGAGAGCTGGAGCACGGAGACGTGCTCTGAGGAGAGTTAGTTTCTAGAAAGAAGTGAAGACAGTTTCAAATACATCCACAACAAGTTGCAAAATATTCTCTCCTGATCCTTCGACTTATTGATGTCGAAGAGCCCTCAACTTTCCACATCAACAACCCTTAACTCACCAAAGGCCTGATGGTCGGGTGCAGGGCTCCGGCACGGTGTGGAAGGGCCGGGGGAGAGGCTGTGCGTCGGGGAGCCTGGAAGACTTTCGCTGGAGGAAACGGAGTGATGGAGACCAGAAGAGAAGCTGCGGCTGCTGTGTATCACCGTGCTCTGCTTGGACAGCTTCTTCAAGATGCTTCGTCGCCTTGGAGAGAAGGAAGAGGCAGAGTCAGAGATCTGATCCTGTGTAGTTCAGTGAGTTCAGGGGTTATTCTGTGTGTTCTAATGACCCAGTGACATATTTAAGATAATGTGAATCCAGTTCTTATCACAAATATCAAAATGCATTTTCACACCGTGTTTGGTAGCTGGTCAGACACTATTCCTTTGAGTAATAAATTGAGACTTTATGGAAATTTCAAGCCCAGTAGCAGACAGAATAAATCATAGTGAATCAAAGTACAGTTGTTACAAGTTGTTTTGGATTTGACTTAGCAGTGTGTAACACTAGAGGGAGACAGATGACTGAATTTAGAGTTTTTCTGTTCTGTTGAGTAAACAACAGATGAGTAACACTGCAGCGCTGCAGCGAGTGAGAGGAAACCAATGCTCAGACTCTCACCTGTCGTAATTATCTCTCCTCTTGCTCTTCTTGCTGCGACGAGCCATCTTGCCTTTGTGTTTGGTCTTTCGAGCTGGACCGACTTTGATTGACGTGTTCTCAAGCGCTACGGTCTGAAGCGCCACCTTGCTGCCGCTCTGCTCATCGCAAAGGAATGGGAAAAAACATTAATTTTGATTAAGGACAAATGATGCAACTTAAACTAAACTTTAAAATGATGACCACTGTTGTACCTTCAGTAGCAGTTCTATCATTTCAGGGTGGACCAGGCCTTGGACAGTCTCTCCGTTCACATGTGTGATGAGGTCTCCAGTGCGGAGTCCTGCCTGGTGCGCTGGGCTGGCCTCCTCCACACTCTTTAAAAACAGAAACACAGAGTGGATGGAGAGGGGTTTTTACATAGTAAGTATTACATAACCACCTTTTTATACAATTCTCCTCTGGTTTATCTTCATCAGAATAAAAGAAGACTTGCCACAGATACAACATGTAAAACACACAATGACGAGCTACGCCATGTGTTTGTGAGTCAAATAAGTTTTAAATCTTGTGGCGACACCCACCGAAACCATGTGATGCACTGTGTAGAAGTCACTGTCGCCCATGTACACGCGGATGGCCTGTAGGGTGAAGCCAAACTTCTTCCCAGAGGTGTGGATGACGATGGGCGGCCTCAGGCTGCCAGGGCCGAGGGAAAAGTCCCGGCTGGGTGATGAGTCACGAGATGAGGGGTTGGAGGACAGTGAGCGAGGGGAGATGGGACTTGGCTGGAGGCCCCCGGGTGAGTCATCTACAACAAAAACAGGACATTTTTTGTTAACTTGTTGACCAATTAAATTTGACATGTAAAAAAAAAAAAGTAAGAGCAGCTTGTATTCATCCAAATGTAAATAAATATGGTTTCCCATCATTTACAAGCTTTTGTCCATGATATTCTATTTGACAGCAGCTTTCCAATCTGCGTTTTGATTTCTGGTAACTGTCGAGTCAATTCTGATGGACTTGGTGATGAAAGCCTTCCGAACCTGTAGTGATGATGAGAGACAGGGCTGAGACGGAGGCTGACTTTTGGACCTTCCCTCCACAGGGAAGCCTCTGTCTATCTGGTGTATCCAGCTGGTTACCGAAGCGCCGAGGGCCGACAGGGTCCTTGGGGGATGAGTGTTTGGCCCCGGTGCTGTTACTGCGAATCCTGATCCTCCGAAGGTTGGAGACGACAACATCGGCTGCAGGTAACACAGATTCAAGCACAAACAACATGAGAAAATGCTCTGCTCACACCTCTAATAGAATCACTGATAAATGTGAGCAGACATGCAGAAAAACGGATCATTCTGGATTTACCTTCGTCATCAGTGGAGAGGGCAAAGCGAGGCATCGTCTCCAGGCTGTGGGTGCTGCTCATCACCAGAGGGCTGGGGCTCCTCTCAGACTGGGAGGAGCTGGAGGAGGCTCGAGGGCGAAGGCTACAAACAGACCAGTTGGACAAGTGAATCAAAGTGATCACACCAACACTTGTTTTTAATGACTTGCTGTTTTCACACACATTCAAGGGAATGATCGATGGACTTGTGAACAATTAATTTCCTAAATTTTTCTTAAGGTGTACAACAAGAACACAAAAAAAGTGGAATCAGAACGGGTTATGACATTTAGGAAGATGTACTGTGTTTTACTTGTGCCCACCTCGCCATACGTTCAGCGTGTCTGCGCTCCACACTGCCCTCTGCTGGGCTTGGGGAGAGACTGAATCCTCCCATGTCCCTGCGGTCCTCCTTATCCTCACTGTGGCTACGGTCGGAGGAGAAACTTAGGTTGGAAGGTGTCGCCAGATGTTCTGTGCTGCTGTAAACCTGTGATGAAAAACAAGGGAGATGTTTTGAAGAAGAGGGCCTGAGTACTGACGACCTTGCAGATGATTTTTATGGCGTAGTCAGGATATTGGAGGTCTACTTTGTTAGCACTAAATTAACATTGGTAATTTCTTACCTTTCAAATATGCCTCGAGTAAACATTGTAAATATGCATAGAAATAACCCTGCAAGTTTCTTTAGTATCCGTTTCTTTTAACCTCCACGTCCTTTATCTTCTACCAGTCCTTACCTTGCTGAAGCGATGCGACCATGAAGAAAACTGTCTGATTTCCAAGGAAGACTCTTCGTCATTGGTTTCCTCATCCTCATCAGACGCCAAGTGATGGTAGCGTTCTGATCGAGCTGAAGACAGATACAGAAAATGAGGCTCGAAATCTTTTACAAATAGAGTCTTTAGTGGTTTTATTTATGATTCATTGTGTGTTAATGTTGTCAATCAGCCACCGCAAAATGCTGCACACTGGCGCTGCATATGTTTTATTTGCATGAGAAAACACTCATTAAGCCTGTAGTCAGGTTGTAGTATTAATTGGAAGACATCATATATCATCTCAACTGTAACCTACTGTCGAAGTAACTGGTGTCGTCCTCTGCTTCCAGCTGAGGGATGAATTCAGCTTTCTGCCGCAGGAGACCATTCCAGTCCAGGCCCAGGAAGAAGAGGTGCTGCTTGACTTCTGACGCTCCAACTGCAAACACAGTTTTCACCGTCAGTGGATCATGATCAGTGATAAACATTGTGTAAAATGCCCTCTCATACAGCATGTGTTTCTTATTCCTATCATTCCTAAATTGTGCTTTTCTCTAAGTACTATATAGAGTTTAATATAGGTCTAAATGTGTTGAGGAGGGAGTCGCTATTTTATCTTCCCTCCAGCTACATAAATCTTGCATTGGATTTAGATTTTTGGATGAAAAGCCCTCAGCAGTACCTGTTCCCAGTCGGTCTAAGGGACTCTGCCTCAGCAGGCGGGTAATCAGGTCCTGGGCCTCAGAGGGTAAAGCATCTTCTCCATCAGGCCAAATGATGTCATCTGCAAATCACACAAATATAAGTACGTCAGAGGAGCAAAAACTAAGGAGCAGTAAATAACAATAAAACAGCTTCTGTTTATGTAAAGGTCTAATCGTACTGTTTGCAGCATGTTTGGAAATCTATACAGAATCTAACTGGCAATGACACATTTCTTTTTAATATATATGGCTTTATTTTAAACATTTTAAGTAATAAATAAAACAAATAAATTACATTAGCTAACTGTACTATCAAGTACATTCTGTGATAATGGGAACATTTTATTATGAAAAACGTAAATCTCAGCTTCTATTTTCTACGTTTGTCATCACATGTCTAGTAACCCTGGTACATTTATTCATTTTAACGCCTGTCAATTCATCACTCACCACTGACAACCTGACCAAAAAGTTCCTCGGGCGTGTCTCCAAAGAACGGGACACAGCCGACCAGGAATTCATAGAGGATGACCCCCATCGCCCACCAGTCCACAGGCTTCCCGTAGCCCTGTCTGAGGATCACCTCCGGGGCGATGTACTCTGGAGTGCCACAAACCTGTAAAAAAAAAAAAAAAAAAAAATCAACACAGGTGAGAGAAAGAAACCACTGCTTCTGCAAATTCTTTTTTTTTTTTTTACATGAATGAAGAGGTTTTGTCTTTTTTTTTTAAAACTGTCTCACCTGTTTGTCTTCAAACTCTCTTGTGTCCTTCTCCATGTGACCCTCGTACAGGTTGGTGGTCATGTTCATGAGGCCAATTTTAGACAAGCCGAAGTCTGTTAGCTTGATGTGGCCCATGGATGTAATTAATAGGCTGGTGCGTGTAAAAAGAAAAAAATGAAGTCAATCATAAACATAGGCAGTGCATTTGCATTTAACTTGTGAATGATCCATCATTTTGCAAGAACACCAAAGCAGCCAGATTGAAACAGAAAAGAAGGAGGGGTAGAAAAAAATGGACTCTGTATAACTGCTTTCAGACATGAACTGAACTTTGGACATTTTCGATCAAATGTCTATTTAATAATTTAATAATGTTTAGTTGAATGAATTCCAAGAGCTGATTCAGAGCTATGCAAGTACATGTAAACATCTCAAACAGGAGTGATGTGGCAGTTCTGTGTTCTCACTTGTCAGGTTTGAGATCCCGATGCACGATGCCGTAGTTGTGAAGGTACTCCAGAGCCAGGACTGTTTCAGCAAAGTACATCCTTGTCATTTCCACAGGCAGCGGACCCATGTTCTTCAGTAAGTTGGCACAATCTCCACCTTTAAGGAGAAAAGCAGAAAACCTTAAAACCACAGGGGCTACACTCTTTTATTTTCCAAAAGAAAGCACTCAAAGTAAAGCACTCTTCTTTAGAATTAACTAAATGGTTTGAATGGAAAACTCAACAGCCTCTTTTGACGTTACCTTCTACATACTCCATGACCATGCAGAGGTGGCGTCGTGTCTCAAAGGAGCAGAACATGGAGACGACAAAGGGGTTTTCAGCAAAGGTCAGGATGTCCCTCTCCACGAAAGCCTGTTGGATCTGGTTCCTAAGGACCAGGTTCTGACGATTTATCTTCTTCATGGCAAATCGTTGGCGGGTCTCCTTGTGGCGGACCAGAAACACAGCCCTATCAAAATACAACATTACACCCATTATTATTAAAGGATAAAACCCCATTCAAATTCACTAGATGTGGATTTGTATTTGGTTCTATATCACATTGCACACACTCATAAATATCAGTCCCCTAAACATGCCTGTTTTGTTTAATCAAGACCCATGAATTATTCTCAGAGAAATCAATGAAAACGTTGGAAAACGCCCTCTCATAGTGTTAAAGACAGTGGAAAAAAACAATCCTGAATCCACACCCAAATAATAGGGTTCGTCTGTGGGTCATACCCCACACCTACACAAAAGTTTATAGAAAACCGTTGAGTCATTTTTGCGTTATCCTTTTCCCAAACAAACGCAGGTGACAACATAACCTCCTTGGCTGAGGTAATACATCTTTTGGAAACAGTGCTACGGAAGCTAAAACAATGGAGTGCTCTTCTTACCCATAAGCGCCGTTACTGATGAGTTTGATCGTCTCAAAATCTCTTTCAAGAGGTTTCCTTCGTGTGGGTGTCAGAGTCTGTGGAGCCTTATTCTGAAGAGCACAAACATGATGCTTAGAAGACAGTTCACAAGTAGACACAGTAGAAACATAACTCAGATTATTACAAGAAAATCCAAAATCAAAATTCAGGGCCGGTTCAGCAGTCTGCTGCATTAAGTGTAATGTTGGCAAACTTGTAGTGTAAATACTAAATACATTTACTCCAGATGTGTCAGTCAGAAGTGGCTCAGAAACTGTTTTAAAGACAAGTTACACATTTGAATACAGTGGTGTATGTGCACAATGTTTTTAGAACAAATTACCTCCACATGAGCATCTGGTTCCACTGACACTGAAGTACTGGCCTCGTACTGTTCAAGCTGCACCATGTCTACAAATAAGAGAGAAACACAGTTTAATATTTCAAGCTGCATTCCCAGTGAAGGACGTGTTTCCTGAGTCTGAACTGCTGCAGCTTTTATTATTCTTTTATAGAACGTAAACCAAATCCAATATGAAGTGAACTGAATGCAGATCTAGTGAAAATTATAAAAGGTTTTAGATGAGGTTTTATACACAGTTCTGTGACAGAATACACAAAACTACTTGGCTTTGTTTCCACTGTTAAATCACTTTCCTTTCGTGCTGATTCAAGCTGCCACGTACCAGCACTTTCACAATTATCTCAAGCAAACAATCTATGATTTCTCATTGCCATGGCAATACTAACAAACTGCTATTCAAGTGTTTAATTACAAGCTGTGAGTGTGTTGAATGCCTTTTGATTCAGCTTTACAGCTTTCACAGTGGTGACAGCAATAACTCATGAAGATTTTTTCTTTTCTGTTTATAAATGATTAAAGTGAGTGATATAGAATCTGTGCCAGAACAATCATGTTTGTGTTCTGTAATTTCCCCTCTCGCTTTTACACTGTAACATGGAGTCAGTTTTTCTCTGTATCAATATCTAAATAACTAAGTATTAAAATTAGCAGCTTGGTAAAAAGAAACATAGGCAAATAAATTAATTGATGTTCATTATACAAAATAGGCTTTTCATGAGGAATAAAGTGCAGAGCTTTTTCTAAACATGTCTGTATGTAATGGGCTGTCTTCTTGTCCTGTGGTGATGCTGGTTGTAGCTTTCTTTCTGAAACTGTAAAAGGGACCTGCAGTAATTGAGCCGCAGCAAGTAAAGACCTGCTGCAGGACTCGGTCCACAGAACCCTGAAGCTGCACCACCGCTGCTGCACTAAGAGTTGTTCACCTATTCAAAGTTTTGGATATGTGAGCCACATATAAGCTTTACTCCATGAGTCCTTTACCTTCTAAAGGGTCCCTGGTCAGACCGAGCTGGCTGATGATGTACCGCGGGATGTCCGTCTTGATTCCCTGGCCGACCTTAGCGTGGCCCTCTGCTGCCTCGAGTAAGTGGTAAAACTCTTCTGGATCAAACTCCTGTCAACAGCATCCAAGACCCATTAATTTGAAGCCAATATCCCGATGGACTGATACTCAAAGCAGGTAACAGCAAAGGCAAGTGTGTCATCTGTATCAGTGGTAGAAGTCAAATGCAAATGTAGTCTTAAACACGTTCACCCTCTCAGCCCTTCAACTCTAGTCACTTTTGATTTTCAACAAGCATTTATCCAATTAGCTGGATGACCTATAATTGTCTTAATTGTTGAAATCAGAGTTGATGATTTAAAGTTTATGTCAAAACATAAACGGCAGAAAGATAAAATATATTCAGGGCCTTTCTGGTCATGTGGCTCTCTTTGTCTTAATTTACGGAAGTATCTGCTGGTCAGCCTTATTCAACCACAGCAATACAATAACATTTAAAATCAAAAAAATATGTTTTTACTGTAGGAAATAAAAAGACTTCACTGACAACAGTTTTGATTGAAAACTTCCCTACTGACAGGGAAGCACAGTGAAAGTTTAATAATATTTTCCTCCCTCATCAGATTCATGTTCTGGTGATGAACATGAATGTATTTCCTATGAGATATTAAAAGGTCAGAATCTCAACTTTACAACTGACTTCAACCCATTTCAATCAAAGTAATCCCATTTTCAATCAGAACGTGATTTTCTCTTGCCGGGCTTACCAAACACTCGAGGAGGCGAGCTGGCCGGGAGATTATGATGAGGATCTTCCTCACCATCTGGATGATGACTGTTACCTCCTCGCTCTCAGAGCGCTCGTAAGCCTGGAAAACAGCAGGGGAGCGTAAAACAAAAAGCTAGGTTTTACTGTTTGCAGTAGGGCAGTACTCTCAACCAAATAGATCATCACAAAACAACCTGAGAGGCTAAACTTTAAAACTTTAACATTAGAAAAGAACAAGCAAATAGGAATAGGTGGTAAATAATGGGAAAAATAAAAATAGATACTGCAGCTGTGTAAAAGTTTGAATATCCTTCAGGTATTTCAAAATTTGTTGTTGCATGTAAGTATATTAAAGCAAAATTCGTAAAATTATATTTATTTATTGTCTTAACGTTCTTTTATTGTTGTCTTTTCTATTTTTGGTTTCTTTTGTATGCAGTAGTCTCTACATCCAAATGTTGAAATAATTTTAAATATCCAATGTTGTGTCAAACACCTGTAAAGCACTTTGAATTACCTTTGATTTGAGTGAGAGGTGCTACAGAAAGTAAAAAGATAGGACAAATATTCCAGTAGCAGCACTGCTTAGTACTAAAATTGGAAATGCAAATATATGAATACAGTGTGTTCAAAGCAGATGGGTATGTCACTAAGAGAAATATGAAAACAGACGCTGTCTAAAAGAACTGCGTCAGAGACTTAATTACGTTAAAGCATGAGGAAGTATTAGAATAATCACTGGGTGGGTGTGAATAGTCTGAATGAGTCATCTGTGGTCTTTCTTCTAGACGGCGGGAGCGACAGTGTGTGTAACAGTGGCTGCATGGTATACTATACATTTCTGTCCAAGTCATTTGCATGTGGAGCCTGGACCATGACGAGACTGATCCTGTTGTCTGTGTGTTACATCAGGCTAAAACCAGCAGCCAGTTATTTTAGCTTAGCAAAAGATCTCGGTACAGGGGGAAACAGGAAGCCTGACACAGTCAACAATAACCAAATCTTCAAAAGTACATCAAAAAAAATAATCTATCAAGCTATCTCTAAACACAGAGTCATTCCCAACTCGTGCAAGTTAATGTGGGTCATCTTCTTTCCCTCTGGTCCCATCAGAACCATGATCTACTGTGAATATTACAATGTGGCTTTCAGACAGTCACAAGTGTGTCCTATTGAACTTTTGCAAACACAGAATCCTCACATGCTCACTTAGTGTCAGCTCAGTGGGGATATGAGCGTCACACTGAAGTGTAAAACAGTGTTAAATATGTTCTAAGTGCTCTTATCTACGTTGTTTGTGTGCGATTGTTTTTAGTTCCTCGATGGTGTCAATGATTTGCCAGATGCAATCAGAGCAGGGATGTCCCTCTCCAGCTACTGTATGTCCTTATTCAGGGGCCGCGTACTGAGTCCTCCAAAGAATGCTGCCGCTGAACTAGAACACAGCTTTTAATTTAAATAACGTCTTGCAGACTCAACTCTTCCTAGCACAATAACACCATGACTGGCACTTTGTGGTGTATTTCTTTACCCGATATCAGACCCTTTGTCCTATTGAGCAGATTTAGCACTTATTACTATCTTCAATGGTCTCCTACTGTACTGAAGCTTAGTGTTGTCCTTCAGTTGTGCATTCCTTTTGATGAATGCATCTGCCAAATGAGTTAATGTAATGTAAGATATGATTTCCATCTGTCCATTAAACTAGGTGGGTGCTCCTAAAACTCATCTCATCTTTGTGTTCACAGTTTATGGGAAGAACAAGAAGTAACATTTCTCCTCGTTATGACAAACTAGCTGAAGGTAAAGGTCAAACTGTAGAGATTTGACACAGCTCCCTTCACCATGGGCTTTAGATTTCTATCTTTGCAGACCTTTTACATTTGCAAAAAAAAACTATAACACCCAAGAGGAAAGACACACTGAAAAAGCAATATGTCTGCTTGTTCAAACTGAAGGTAATTTAGACCATTTCATGCATGAATGCACTTCATTACTCAAACTCATTTTCTTAACAAAGTGGCATTAGTGCACAAAGTGAGTGTGAATGTGTGACAGTATTTGTTCCACTGTATGGGAACAGACTTATCAGTTCAGCTGGAGGTACAGCGAGTCGGCCGTGCCTTCTGTCTGACAGCATGCACAGGACCACAGGGGGAGGTTGCTATAGAAACTAACATTTTATCACAACACAGATGAGACCTACGACAAAAGTACCTCTCAACTTCACTGTCATTTTCCACAACAAGACCCATCGAGTGTGCCTTCGGCTATCAGACGGTTATTGAGTTACATGGCTGACTGCACATGCCTGCCTCCATCAATCAATCCCCTTTTGTAACTTCATCTCATCAGATTGACAAGTTGAAGCTCACTAGCAGATGGTGGCTAAAGATGCACAATGTGATTCTATATCTACTTTTTTTGGAACTATAAAGACCATTTTGACCCATCTGGCTGTCTGCCCACCTCATGGAGCAGCTTCTCCAGATTCTCCTGCAGCTCAGCGAAGTAGCGGGAGGTAACCAGGCCTTTCTGGGCCTTATCCAGGCAGTCTCTGACCAGCTCCACCAACTGGTGCTGGATGAAGCCCAGCACCCCATCAGCCAGCGGGAGAGAGCTGTCTGGAGAACAGTGGGTGACGATCTCCAGTAAACGCTCCTCCATCTGGGCTGTGGCCTGCAGGGGGGGTAAGTACAAAAAAGGCATTTAAAGGTGCAGTAAGGATTTTCACTCTTCGCAGAACCAAATGTCCATGATGTTTCTGTGGGTGGATTCATATGGTTGTTGATTATAACCAGTGATTATTTTGCCACCTGCTGAGATGTTTACCGTTCTGTAATCTGTTATGAACTTATAAAATAAATTAATACTTTTCAAGATGCTCCCGATTCAACTATATTTATGGCTTTCAGGTGGATTAACAAACCAAACTGGTTTGATTTAAGTGCCACAACAAACTGATCAACAAGAATGACTTCAATGCAAATACCAATTCACAGATATGAAGTACGTACCTTTGGAAAACGTTCTTTGTAGACATGGTTCATCATGACGATCTCATTATCGAAAGAAACATTTGATCGCCCGGGGCTGCAACGGAAACAAAACAAGCTTTTAGTATTTTCTAATTGGTCAACAAATGTATTATGACAGTTATCAATACTCAATCCAACTCTCCTCTCAGCCATCAAGTTGGGATAGAGTGGTTATGTCATGGTTATCAAGAAATGACAAACAATCGATTCAGTTCAGTCAAGCCGAACATGCACACATCAACGATCCACTCGTGGTTTGGGTTTGACTGAAAGTCGATATCTTTTTGAGATCGGTCATCTATACTTGCACTTTTAATCTCAACTCACCAAAAGCAATATTGTGAGCCAACATTCGATTTCAGTAGCTCTTCAGCTGCTAAAGCTGCGATCAGGATGGATTTCACTGTCATGTTTTGATGTTTCTCTGCAGAATGCGAACGATTCTTCTGGTCGAAATGTGTGATTCACCAACATCACTCAATTAGTCATTTACTGCTACACCAGCAGTATTTAGACGACAGAGATGAGTGTATTTTTACAGAAAAATATAAGCTTCAAAGGGAACAGATGGAGGGAAAACCTATCGCATGAAAACAGGCTCCCTAAGCCATTTTTTGTCATGAAAAGATGCCTCTGTTAGACTGGATGGCTGCAGCCCAACACACACTGATGCAGCTCACCGTGGCTCTCTGCATCAAGCGCCCCCCACCCCCCCCTTTGCCACCACCACCCTCGACTACAGTTCAGCAGCTAGATCCCTGAGGCGCTGTTAGCTAGCACGCCTACGCACGGCACACCATGGTGCCAGAACACAGAGCACTTCGGCATCGCACAAACAGTGCAGAGCAGAGCCAACAGACAAAAGTTGTCAAATCCAAACAGCTCTGGAGTCAGAGCTCCACCTGCCAGCCAACAGGCATGTGTAATTAATGAGAGGCGCTTCAGACGCCAAACGCATTGATGTACAGGCATCTTGACATGAGACAGTCGACCAGTACATTATGTCACCAAGGACATCATGAACAGTGCAATGCACTCGCTGTCAAATTCTGAAATGTTTTTTTCTTTTTTTTTTTTTTACGAAGAGGGAGTTAATCCCTTAGGAAGGATTACTGAATTTAATCTGTACACTAATTTCACTAGGTTGAGAAACAACAGATACATTTTTAGAGTCCGGTCAGAATGGGTTGTAAAACGTGTGGTTTGATGAGAAAATTGTAAGTGTTGAAGAGAAGTGTAATCTAATCTCACAGAGGATCTACGGGGAAAAAACAAGACACTGCAATTCAGTGTCATGTTTGTTTTACAGCTGATAGGGTTATGTGAATATGATGCGCTTCACTTATAAAAGAAAAACTGCCAAAGGGTAGAGAGTGAGAGTAGGTTAATAAGTTGAGAGCCTTGAATCCATGTTAGCAAAGCCTTAAAAATGAGATGACGTTATCATCGTGGATATCAATATCTCAGCTTTCAACTCAATAGGTCACAATACATTTTAAATTATTAAGATTTAGATTTTTACTAAAATTAATATGCACCATTATAGAAGAAAACAATCCATTTGTCAATAAGACACATTGAGATTCAATGTGAATTCAGGATCAGGTACCTGAGGCTCCGAGACCGAGGTCGTATGACAGTCGAGGGCCTTCCATCCTCGTCGGTCATGCTGTCCGTGCTGCGGAAGTGTTTGAAAAGGAAGTGCAGCTCATCTTGTGTCGGCTGGTACGGCAGCTGGTGAAGACGCTCCTGGGAGGACGAGGATGACTGCAGACACAAAGATGGATTCATGAGTCGAGAACATTTATTTGTTTCTACATTGGCCAAATGTCAAGGTGAATTCTGAAAGGTATGAAATAAAAACACCACAAATCAATGTTTGGACATTTATATCATATCTGGTGGAAGCACCTCACTATCATATGCACCCTCTGAATGAGAGGTACAGGGTGAGGGATGGTGAAGAGACTGATGGGGTCGATTAAAACATTATGGATTTTTGAAAGCCCACTAGGATTTATCCTGGTTTGCCCGATGGCAGAGTTAACAACATTTGTCTGACTTATTGTTAGACATTTCCATCTCTCCTCTTTCTTTTTACTTATTTCTCTCCCTCTCGCCTTGGCCAGGCATTGCCATGTGTCTCCACCTCCTGCATCCTTCATCTCAAATTAAAAGCCTGATGCAGATTCGTGTAATTGTGACTTCTTGAGCCACAGCTGCAAAAGTGTCGCAGCAGTGGCACATAAGACAAACAATGATATCTATGCTCAAAGAACATTTATTCATACAGGCTTTAATACACAAAGACTCAAACATCCTTGCAGAGAAAGAAAACAGAACGATGCATTTTGGTGTGACACGTGTTCAAAACACCAGCAGAGCTAATCCAGGCTCTGTCGCCAAAATGGACAATTTGGCAAAGTTAAGCCAAAGATTTAAAAGGTGCTAAAAAGGTAGCATTTTGTGTTGGTCAAACTCAAGATTACAGACCTAGCCAACACCGGCAACTTCCTTTTGCAAAGACATAATTGCTACTTGTCAGTCGTGAATTTTCAGTAGCATTGCTCAGTTAACGAGAAAACAAACCTGTTCAAACAAGTTAGACAACCCTGAAATAAAAAAAACGGGCAGTCAGAAGTCACCCAAGAGCAAAAGCAATGAAGTTGTGTTCAGATCCTTTACTGTGAGTTAGCTTCAATGCCTCTCAAATCAGGAAGCTCTACAACTAAACCCTTCATTTTGTACATAATTACAGCATAGCACCATATAACGAGCATTTGGCTGTTGGGAATTTTACACTCACATTTTCATATATACTTTCTGGTTCGTGACGACAGCTGCATAGAAGCCATCTTGAGTCCAAACCACTGGTTACACACCTGTGGAGGATTTCACTGCGGCACACGTGTTTAGCTGGTGTAGGAATCTAGAATACTGAAGAGAACTTAACACTTCTCCAGCTAATCATCAGTGTTTATTTAGGTGATGATGTTAACAGTAATAAAGCCCACAGAGGCGTCATCATTTACATAAAGAAATTATTTTTCAATGTGTACTGCGGCAGTAAGTTAGCTCTTTTTCACACTGTTTACGTTGCTGTTTAATTTTGCAGCCCATGTGTCCCGGACATAGTACGGCCAGAGGGACAGAGGGACAGCATCTGTGAAGTCTCATTTAATGACTCAGTATAAAGAGGCCAGGGAGAGCCATTGAAGAGTGCTATTGTCCCCACTGACCTCTGGGTCTGCCCAATAAACTTCCTTATAATAGCTGCACATGTTAGACTTTCACCACAGACTCAACACATCCCCAACCCCCAACACACACACACAGCTCATTTCAACGCTGTGGACTTAGGTCATTCTGTAAACTGTTATAATTACAGTTTTATTCTAAAAAAGGATGTTACTTACTTAGTACACTTTGACATTTCCCCTCTTAAAATATGTGCACAGCATATTGATGTGAAAAGCTGCGTGAAGTCAAATTTCCTGCACCTTCCAACGAGAATGCTGGTCAGTGGCCCGGCCCGCCACAGACACCAGTTTGAATAACAGCAACTAAGCCAAGAATGCAGGTGTCTACTGGAGATCCTATACTTAACTTATTTTACTTAAATGTTAATTGGAATACGTGTGTATCTGGTACACTGAAAAAGCACAGCTGTAGGAGATTTCTTGTTCCAAATATGAATTGAAGGCCAAGGGTGAAAGATATAAAGTCTTTGAGCTCAATTATTTAATACAAAATCAAGCTAATTTTGGAGAATGACCTCCCCGACAGTGACATGATGTCTCACTCTGTTGGATTTGTTGGGTCTGCAGGAAGATTCGTTGTACAGTGAAGTTCCAGAGTGGTGGTTCTTGACTCACAAACTATCTATGACTCGATGGCAGCATGTAGTGAGCACACAGCCTATTTTAAATTAGACCTGTCAACAGTTAATTAGTTACAGCTGATACGATGAACCGTTGGTTATTTTAAGCTCGGACAGCTACGCTCAGCAGCACCAGGTAGAAACGAGAAACTGCAGCTGTGCTTTCTACACTCGATTGCTAAAGGCTGGTGTTTTTTTTTTTTATACTGATGATCAGCATCAGAGCGAAGTTAACTTGTACACGCCATCACCAAATTCTCACAATTTAGTAACATCACCCAACCTTACTGAGTGCCTCTCTCCTGTCTCCTCTTTTTATCATCTTCCAACCGAGGAACCCCAAAAAGCAACCAAACAAACAAACAACCACGCACACAAACAAGCAACCAACCAACCTCACAAACAAGTTATCAAACAACCAACCAAGCCACTAACCAACCAAGCCACTAACCAACAAGTAAGTGCCATGTAGACCTTCTTTACATGAAAAGTGTCCTGAGATAACTTCTGTTATGATTTGGTAAAATATAAACATATTTGTAAAGACCAACTTCTTAAAAAAAAGAAAAAAGTCTCAGCACATTGTTAATCTGACAAACGTGATGTTGTGATGCTTTGTTCAAGACTCTCATAAAATGTCACTTTAAGTATTTAATGTACCAACAACCACACACACACACAGACTCTACTTCATCTCTTCATCAACATGCATACACACATACTGTGAGTATTACATCTCACACAGTTCCACAGACTTGGGAGAATGACTCATTCAAGCAGATGATAGAGGAAAACAATTAGTGGTTTGTCATCTCGGTCTCGGCATTTGCTGTCCCTCTCTGCATAAACCAATGTGCTATTTGGGCTGAGTGAGGTGTTAGAATTTCCTGGCCGCCACGTCTCGACGGGTGAGGAGGGGGCAGTGTCGTGTTTTGGGGGGGACTTACCGAGACAGTGGAGCTCGGCGGATTGGTTCCATAGCCAGACGAGGGGAGGGATGCCAGAGACCATCTCCGGCCCTCAGCTCTGAGAAAAACAGACAGGGGAGTTACATAAGCCTCGGCAAAGTAGGCATTAGATAGCATTTCACATGTGAAAGTCCTTACACAACAGATGACGTAGGAGATCTACGACAGTGTGAAATGAATGACTTGTTTTCCTCCCTTAATCATATACAAAAGAGTTCTGTGTGTAATTATATTCATAGCAGCTCGTGAGCATTAGGCTTTATGCGGTCCTTCAGAAAATCAATCACAAGTGATTCTTATAAGTAGAATTTTCTTTTTGAAAACCAATATAAATGCAAATACAGGATTGCAGTATTAAAAACACAAACTTGAAAAGACAAAACAAATGGTGCAAGAATATGAAAGAAACTACCTGTCAGCACGAGCCAAGTGACTGAGACCATGACAGCAACAGAGAGAAAGAGAAACCGGTTTTAGTGAGTTTTGTGAATCTTGCACAAGTGACCCTGTGACCCCTGGCATTCAGATGAGGGATTAGTCCTGACAATGTTGCCTTCCTTGCCAGTTTTCATCTGTTCAGATACTAGTGGAGGCGACCTACCTAAATTAATTTGAGGCCAGCGTTTACATAAGAAAAACAAATCTGCACTTTAAGGCATAGCTAGCAAAATAATTTTGTTGCATTCGTTTTTGCAGCTAAGATTTTGGTGTTATTGTTCTGTCTGACATGTTGTCTGCATTCAAATTTTAACACAATGAATGAAACTTACAGGTTGAGTGAATGCTTCTACAAAATTACATGTATTTACAATGATAGTTTGAGTTGGGAGGCTCATAGAGGGATGTTAAAGATGAGAAAGGGTTCATTAAGAACAAGTTAATAAATAACAAGGAATGTTAGAGGCTCAAGCTGCAATTTAACATTAACAACTATTTATTAAAGGAGACATATTGTGGTTCTTTCCTCTAGTGTGTTTATATTAGGTTTGAGCTTTGAGTCCATTATTGCAGCACAACAGCGGATGGGTGCTTCATCACTTTCCCCTGTATAATATATGGTCATGAAGTTACAGTTTATGTGTGCAGAATTAGATCTTGATTCATTATTACATTAGACGAGGGACATTTAATGGTTTGGCCAAATGACGCTGAAATTAAAAGTACCATAAACATTGATGTTTTATGACACTAGAACTAGAAAATGCAAATCCTGAATATTGAAGGAATAAAAGTTTAAAGAATATATTAACTTTAATTTTGAGAGTAAGCTACCGTGATGCTAGCCCAAAGTTACTAAGAGTAGGTGTCATATTTCTGTTTGGTCTGCATTGTGTTTAAGGATCAAGCATCTGAACCACTCATGAGTTTTTAACGACTGTTCTTGGGTGTCTTGAAGGTGCCGCCTCACTTGTAGGCTGAATGGTGTGGGAGTAGGTTTCGGGGGTACCATCTACCTATCTGCCTCATCCTGCTGAGGAGGAGTCGGCTGTAAGGAGACCTGGCGGGGGAGGTGCGTGTGTGTGTGCGTGTGCTTCCATGAATGCTCGAGGCTGAATCAGCCTTAGATACCTCGCTGCTGTTTCTCTACAGCTTGCTGACTGTCTGCCTCTGTCCCAGCTCACACAACGAATCTCACAGTAAACCCTCAGATCATTAAATGTGTTTCTTTTTTGTTTTTGGGTTCATTTGGCTTTTTGTACCGTTAAATTAAAAAGGGTCCAGGGAATGTAAACAACAGCCACACACAGATTGTAGTTCCTGAAACTAACCCTTACCCTATTTTGACCAAATTAACCCATTAGTTGTGGCAAAAACAAATGAATCCGTCCAGGGGCAATGATTTTAAAGTGTAATGTTGACGTACCTTCTGGCAAATGGAAAGTTGAGGCAGGCGCTGGTCGACACATTTCGGGGGCTGTCTAGCGGGCTGCTTGCAGCTTAAAGAGGAAAGACAAAGTTACTCCCAGCACTATTTACGACTGTAATATTAAACTCCTGAAAATAGAACAGCGACCAAATGGTTGCATTTCCATATGGAACATTTTCAGAAGAATGAATGACATCATTTCTATGCAGGAAAACTCAATCACTGCAGCATTAACCAGCACCTCAGAAAGGTCCAGTATATCATCTTGGTATTACATTATCCAAATACTACAGCACCTTTCTATGAATATTCTTCATTGCGGGGAAAGCTTCACACAGTTTGGTCTCACCAGAGTCGGGGGGTCTGGGTACACTGATCCGTTTACACACATGGTGGAGCTCCCAATTAGAGCCTTATAGCCTCTCTGTGATGAGATGATCCTCGGTTTGATTGAGTTCAAAAGGGAGCATGTCCACATACTGCTGGAGAGCCAAACTCTTTTCATAGAGTGCAGCTGCCTCATGGCATTAAGAGGCTCACATTGTACGTGTTATTGTTGATTCACAAAGCAGGAGGATGCCACCAATTTAGCAATTTACTCTCTTTCAGTTAACTTAACACATTTCTGTACTTGTGTGTCTTAAATCTTAATTCTGAACATCTACGAATAAAGTTCCCAACTTGAACGAAGGAGTTCTGATGGGTGATGATATTTTACTGAAGAGGAACCTTGGCTGAGAGTGTTGGTGGTAAAACATTATATTTTCTATTCTGATCACAAAGTAGAACTACAACGGTAAATCAGCCATATTGATTTATCGGCTGGTATCAGCTTATTGAAATCATTTATATATGTGGATTTGTTGGCAGAACAGAGATGTCAAAACTGATTTGAGGTCATTTAGAAACACTTTCTGCAAATGACTTGCCCCCATCCATATGTTAACTGCTAATCATTTTTAAGACACAAATATGGAGGCTCCATATCATGATTCTTCTTATTGTCGTGTTTGATGGAAAAAGTGACAAGGTGAAAAGTGTTTGTCTGGTTGAAAAATTACATGTTATTAACTAAATCTTCCTTTTGCAGCATTAAAATATTTTCCCATTAGTGACAATGTAAAATGTTCTTCAGTGAGTTGATAAAACACTGGATCCTGTTATGCAGATGACTTTTGATTCCCCGTTTGTCATATATTTAACAGTCTCCTGTGTCATCCAGATCATCCATACATGTCTGAATGTTCTGCAGAGAGTCAACCACATACTGTGTTGTGGTGCTGCTCACGACTGGTGTCTTCAACTTGCTTGATCTTGTATTAGTGAGCATGGGAGGGAGGTTTACAAACTACAACGTGAAAGGAGCTGGTGCTTTAGCAGCACGTTACATGAAAAACACAAATGTTTTCTCTAGCAACTGCATCAATCAAACACAGTGAAATGTTTTTCATACCCCAGGCCAATAAATTGTTGGATGACACTATAACGCAGGTAAAGTTGAGCCGATGCCAATACTAACATGCTTTTCTCCTCAAATGTTTTTTTGCAATGGTGCTCCTGTTGGAACGTGTTGGGATTAAAAGGTAACCAAACACATAAATGGTTCTTACCGGTGTGGAGAGAGAGTGGAGAAAGTGGCCGGGACAGCGTGGGCGATGGCGTCCCGACACCGAGGTTCTTCCTGTTGCTGCTGCGACAGCTGGAGCAGAAAAAAGAGAGTAGGAAAAAAAATTGGCTGAAAGCCTAAACACACACCACACATCTGCATCTCTCATCAACATTTGGTTTAAAATGTCTCTCTGGGGCTTTGTATACTGAGTGACTGTCATGAGACTGTGGACCAGTTAATTCTGCTGCAACTGTCCACAGTGGAATTTGACCATTAAGAAGCAGAAGTTAGAAAATAAGCTGGTTTTCTGACAGTGTTAAATCATGACCAACTAAGGGCGTTTTCACACTTCTAAGTTTGAACCATGATCTAAACCAAAGTTCATGTCTCTGTTACTTTGTAAACTTTGGATCGAGTTCATTTTGGTTTCATATTGCAATTCATAGATAAATTGCACTAAAGACCTATTTAAATTGTACGTCCAGTCATCATCACCTACGTTGGATGCATCTACTTATACTTGACATAGATTGGTTTGTATAAGGGCATGCATCTGACGTAAGCGTGTTGTCAATTCGGCTATTGTTTTCCCTAACTTCTTTGAATAGGGTCCATTCAGTTGCAGTACTCAATATTAGTTCAAGTGCGTCAAATGAACAACTGAGGCAGTGTATTACTATCTTTCTGTTGTCTTATTTCTTATCATCAGGATTCCTGCAAGTTACTGCTTAAAGCTAATCTTTTCCATTTTAAAAATCATGACAACAAACAAATTGTTACTTAGCATAAAAAAGCTAAAACGGATTATTCTCACGTTTCCTTTCATCACTAAACTGTTAATATGAACAATAGAATAACAATAAATCCCTGTAAACTGAGAATCATAATTTTGGCCCTGGGTTTACTCACCTACAATTACAGGTTTGACTCATGCAGTGCTTCAGGTTGTGTGTATGTCCAAGTGTGTGTTTGTGTTGCGCAGCAGCTTGATGAACAGAACAGGACTTGTGGCAGTGTTAACACTGGAAAGATTAAGAAGACACTTGACCTCTAAAGTAACAGACTGTCATCCATTAATCTCTGACTAATGTAGCTGAATGAAACCGTCTGAATGAGTCACAACACAATAACACATCTGTGTTGTGTGCAAACTGGCTGGGCACAAACTGGGAGTGGTGACAATAGAGAGCAACGTCTAGTTTTCTGGATCATACTATTTGGTATTCTGCCAATTTTAATGGAAGTACTTTTATAATTTCATGATATTTTAAATGTATGTTGCCGGGGGTTTTCTTTTGCACTATTTACAATTTCAACTTTCGTTTTTGCATTTCCTGACACGTTAAAATTGCTTCTGAAAAGCCTATTTTCGATCAGCACCAGCTGTCGATCATTTTGCAGTCAGCTATTTCACATAACATGGTAGCCATCCCAGATTTAACAAAAGGAGACTGGAGTGTATATATTAAGCCTAAAAGAGAAAGTCAGTAAAAATTATTAAGTTTTATTTCAGTACATTTAAATGTTAACTTAGCTTTTAAAGTACATGCTAAGCTGCAAACTGGATCCTCAAAATATAATTATTTTACTCAGAGAGCAAACCAGTTTGTCTTCAGCTGAAGGCTGCAAATTATACTTGTTTAAAAGAACCAGGTCAACAAGGGTGTGTAACGATGATCCTTAACTCCACACATGAGACAATGGCAGACTAGGGCAGCAGCACATATCGTGTTCTGTAATAATGATACACGAATGTTGAGTGTCTTGTTTTTTTAAGCTTTTCAGAAACCTGGTGATCAAATGTTGGGTTTGTCTGTTCAAAAGTCCCAAAGACATTCAGTTTACTGTTATATATGGCAAATAAATTGTAAGGTGTTGGAACTTGAGAACATGTGGCATGTTAATACATTATAATAATACTGCTTTCCATTGGTAGGGTGAGCTGTATGAACTTATTCAAGTGAAAGTAATCAGAAAATGATGTTTACATGGCAGTACCTCATTCAGATTATTGGCTAAATGGGTTAATAATAAAAAAAAAGGTGTCCATCTAAACATAGTCAGTGTCAAATTGCTGCAGACCCAGAATCCATAGTTACATCTGTGACTCTCATTGTCGTATTCACATCTGGAGCAACCCAGAGAAACCATTGTGTCACTAAAGGAAAGACGTTATCAACAGCACTTTCTGCTCTTTACAGTCGAGTGCACATGAGGCTTATGATTCTTAACTAGAAGAACTGAGAGCTCATCGTCTCTTCCCACTGAGATTTAACGGATGAGATTATTTCCGCCTTCGGAGCGGCACTGCGTTGAGAAATGTTTACGTAACTACAACTCTAATCTGCAGGCAAATGCATGACACACCAACGCGGCGGCCATGTCAGATGAAGAGAGAAGACGATGATGGTTAAAAACACTAAGAGGAAACCTCCTGTCAACACACACACAAAGCTGGAGGGAGTGTGTGTACGGACAGCAACAGCAGGCCCAGCTTGAGCCACAGATGTCCACAACTCTGGGATGTGTGTGTGTGTGTGTGTGTGTGTGTGTGTGTGTGTGTGTGTGTGTGTGTGTGTGTGTAAGTAAAGGGAGTGCTAAATAATCCTGTCTTGAAAAGAATGGGCAAACTTTGCCCATTAACATTCAAATGAGCAGCTTTGGCTGTGACACCAGGGTGAACAGCTCACAGTGGTGGTAAAAAATAATATATCTTCAAAAATCTTTGGGGCAACGTGAAGAAGCCACCTGAGGCCTATAAGGAATTGTGATGAACACTTTCCTGACGTTTTATAAACCTAAAATGAATCAAGAACTTTATCAGGGGGGGATACGATTAAACCATCAGTATTTGCAGCTGTTTCCAGTCATTTGAAAGTGGCCCTTTGCTGCTGTTTTCTGTTTTGTATGACAGTAAATTTGAGTATTTTGCTGTTTTGGACTGTTGATGAGATAAATGCACATTTCTGAAGACATGAAAGCGGCTCTATAGGAAACTGAGATGAGTATTTTTCATTATTTTCAGACATTTTAAAGCCTGACAATATATCAAATAATTCCAATTAACAGCAACTGTTTCTTGCAGCCATAACCCACAATAGCCAGGCCTGCAGTCCAGCTCAGGGTCAACTCTGCATGAGGCAGTTAAAAGCTGCAGGTCATTATCTTCAACATGGCAGAGCTCCAGCCTCCATCACACACCAGTACAACCAACTTGCAATTACCAAACGGGGAAGTAGCAGTCGCATTGAAAGATCCACTGTAAACTGGCCAAAGAAAAGTGCACGTGATATTTGCATCATTTGATTTACGAGTATACCTTTTTAGAAAATAAAAACAAATTCATTCATTAAAAGACTTCTGTGTGGATCTATTTAATTTGCATTGGAAGATCCACTGGTTTTTTACGTGCCAACTGTAAAACTGGCTTTGGCTTCAAATAACCAAAGAAAACCTGATATTTGTCGCATTTCCTTTGTGAATAGCAACTTTTAGAGTAAATATTGTCAGTAAAACTTAGTGGTTGCTTTCAATGATGTTATAAAAGCTGTGTACAAACACAAACGTCTGGGTTTTAAACACGCCAGTACAATTTCCGCACACATTGCATCTGGCTTTTTTTTTTGAGTAATTTCATTTGAGAATATCACATTTTTGGAGCTAATATCGTCAGTAGAGTGTAGTGGTGGCTTCCCATGATGTTTGACCAGCTGTGTGTGAACTGGGTTTACATACCAGTACAACTAGAAAAGTATCCTCACATAAAAAAAAAGACCTTCAGTGTGTATTTATATAACTTGCACGGGAAGATCCAGAGGTTTCATGCATGAACCGTAAAACTGGCTTTGGCTTCACATAACCTGCTGCAGACAAATTTCATTCGAGAATATGAATTTTTAAAGCAACTGTTGTGAGCTCAGGATATTGGAGGCTTTCGATGATCTGTATAAACCATCTATATAAAAAGGGTATAAACACAAAACCCTGCTTTAAACTGCCCCAGCACAGGATTAAGGCTGGAGCCGCGTTCTGTGACGCTAGCTTGTTTTTTTGGTTGTAACATAAAGAAAAGCTCCCATTAAAAAGCATCAGATGAAAAACCAGCTGGGACACGTTCCCTGTCGCTGAAGACAAAGTGACCCCAGAGAAACCGAGAAACCAGCTCGACCTGGCCGGCTCCCATCTTGATAACTACCTCTTTGAGCGCTTTAGCAGAGCCCCGGGGACAAAGTGGGACTTGTTGTGGCTCGGCGCCGCGGACCAGTGGCTCGGGTCCGACATGCTGGAGGCTTTTTTCCTCGGATAACGTCGTCTGGAAGTTGGAGAAATGTTCAGAACCCCGCGGCTGGGGTCGACGTACAACCCGTGTCTGCTCCTCCGCCTCCTCCCGCTCCTCTTCCCGCTGCCGCCGCCGCCGCCGCTGCTCTCCCCACCATCGTCTCTCCCTCCCGGCGGTTCCTTTTGTGTTCGCACCGACCGTCTCCCAGTGGCTCCCGGTGGCTCCCAGTGGCTCCCGGTGGCTCCCAGTGGCTCCCGGTTACAGCCTCCGGGCCCCCGTGCGGCTGTCGTGCTCCTTTCCCCGCAGCAGCACCTCCATATCGGCGTGTTTGTTGAGGAGCCTCCTTCACTTTGAAAACAAACCCTCCGCCGGCTGCGTGCGTCTGAGTGAGGAAGCTGCTGCTGCTGCTGCGTTCAGGTGCTGCTGGTTACATCCGCCTTCACGCTGCTGCAAACGGTCCACCCAAGTTTGAGGCTGCAGCCGCTGCCCATTTTTATTAGTTAAAGTCAGTTGATTTTATTTGAATTTGCCACCATAAATGTCCAAGGTGACGTCTTCTGATGTCTTGTTTTGTCCACCCAAGAACAGCCCAAAGCTAAACTAGAATCAGGGAGAACATATACGTCAACAGTCTCCTTATTGCTGCTTTCAGACATGCACTGAACTCGGGAGAATCTCCTGACATTCTCCGGAGGGGCTGTATGTGAAAACGAAAATGCCACTGAGAGCCTCGGGACTTTCTCCTGCCAACCTCCTTGAAAAAACTCCGGAGAATGTCCGAAGGAGCCTATAGCTACTTTCAGTCATGCACTGAACTCCGGAGATTCTCCGCACTTTCTCTGGAGGAGGTGCATGTGTGAGCGCAAATGTCCGAGTGAGAACCTTATCTGTGGACTTTCTCCACCTGGCCCCCTAGTATAAAGTCAGCAGGAGGTCATGAGAACACAGCCTGGGATCCCCCACTGGATTGACAGCGAGCGAGTGGGGGGTTGATGACGCGTCTAACACGCAAACGGGCACAAAAAGTGTAAAAAAGTGGAGCCAAACATGAAGAAGACACCGAAAAAAGATGTCCATATCGTTTGTGGCGATAAGAGTGTGTGTTGTCAAGAAAATCACGTGATCTCTGCAGTGGAGTTAATATGTCACTTCCTGTCTCCGCCTGCTGCTCCATCTCTCGCCTGAATAATGCAGGAGGATTTGTTGCTGTTGCGTCTGTGCAGAGAAACTCCAGCTCTCCAATTGTGTGGACATTCTCTGGAGGTCATGTCAGAAGAGAGCTTATGAAACCAGATTTAAATTCACTAGATCCAGATTCTTTTGCAAATTGCACACACTCATAAATATCAATCCCCTAAACATGACAGGTTTTTTTCATCAAGATCCATAAACTATTCGCTGAGAAATCGATAAAAATGTTGAAGTGAAAATGAAAAAAAATTAAAACAATAACAAGTAAAACATATAACATGGATCACACCTTCTAGAGAACAATGGATGTGTGTCTGACAGGGAAATTTGTATTTTATGAGTAGTAACTCTGTTGAATGATGATCTGTTAATAATGTGATGAGGACTCGTGTTAATTTGCATGTATTGGTGTGTAAAACCTTTGCATAAGATAAAGGCACATAACTGCACCTGCACATTTAGAGACGTTATGAAGCAGCTGGAGTCAAATCCGCTATTTAAACTTAACAATATATTCTTCAATGGGTTATTGTTCAATTGTTTCAAATTTTTCGAGGATTCTTTAGAATATTTTATGCCTAGTTAAGACATTAAGGTAACATTTTTACATTTATATATATATAATTTGTATATATAATTTTTACATTTATATATATATTTAATGAGAGCAAACTAGGATAGGACATGTTTTTAGTACAGCTTATAATATGGAGGGGGGGGGGGGTAAACTGTCTGACTATTTGGTCAAAGTGTAAAAATAGTCAAACCCATTGCCATAGAAACACTGGCTCCACATTTTCCTCTTTTATTCACACGATGCATTGGCAATTTCCTACGGCACTTGAAAGCAGCGTAAGATGTTGTTGGATTATACCATGAGGAGTGCGGTCAAGGGAGGATTCTAGCCAAACTTTTAAACAGTGGTACATTCCACTGCATATACCACCTCCAGTGGATGAATGCCCAGCATGTATGTGTTTAAATTTCATATTTTACATGAAAAAACATTATGCAGTGTTTACAGTGAACGCTGAATCTTTAAAAGAAAACAAAATCTAAAGAACATCTAATTTTATTTATTTGGATTCACATTCTTTTCAAGTCTATTTTTATGGTTGTGGCTTTTTGTTTAGTTTTTTCAACCTAGTTTCACTTCTGCACTGGTTAGGTTTAGATTGGGGGTTAAATACATTTAAAAAGTCCCTCATTAAAACTATAATTAAGTTGTTCAAATACCACCATTAGAAGAATAAATGAATAATTAAGTGGATAAAATAATCAAATGAGGGAAGGTTTTAAAAGACCACAGGCACAGGTGGGACAGTTTTAGCTCTCCCTGGATGTTAGGTAAAAAAGTTGTGGCCCATCACATAAAATACATTAAACTATAATAAGTTTATTTATTTTTAGTAAGTTTATTAAAACAGTGGTTAGGGTTTGGGTCAGCCTGGGTCAAAGGCTTTTTTTCATATTATAGATAGAAGTGTAGCTGGTTGGCTGCTATGGAAACATCTGATAAAATCCAGTTATTTCATGCAGAGGTCATTATTTATAAGTTTCAAAGGGAACATTCTTATGATGAAGTCTCTCACTTTTGGAATTGGCACAGATATATTTAGAAAATAATTTAAAACAAAAGTAACACGTTATGCTCTCTACCAGTTACTGTTTATAGGTCATAGTTGACGTGTTTGCAGTGTGAGGAGAACTGTTTATTCGCTTTGATAATCATGTAATTGAATGTTAATGGAATGACTGTAAAAGTCCTTAACTTCTCACATTTGGTATGTTTTAGTTTTTATTATGAGCCTTATTCTTCTATTTAACATTCACTGGTGTCGATTTTATCAAATGATCGCTGTACAAACCTCGTTGGGTTTTTTTTTCAGATACACAAATAAACATTTTGATTCTCCAAGAACACACAGATTTCCAGAGCGGAACAAATCCACCTTAGTCTAGATCGTCTTGTAGCTGTGGTCTATGAGAAATCTTTACCTGACCCCGCCCCAGTGAGACTTGTTTGTGCCTCAAGGAAGCTCGGCCTCAAATATGAAATATCACATGGAGTCTTCTTACCCTCTGGCACTTCTAACTTTAGAGGTCACCAGTATCACGTTCCACCAGCAGCGTTGCAAGTGCTTGATTCACTGCTCTCTTTCTCATGTTTTTTGTCTGTACTTTGCATTATTGCAGGATTTTGCATTTGTTTCAAAGCTGCTACATAATGCAGTGAAGGTGCCATACCAATAAAATGACAAAATATATCATGCACTTAAAATGAATCCTGCTCCAGGTTGAAGACAAGAACTCAAACGTTGATGCAGTGAAGCAATTTACTTGCATACAAAGACAGAATTTGATGCAAGAGGATAAGCTTGTTTCCTGGCTGGTGAAACGTGCGACCTGCTGTACCATGGCACAAGATAAAGGCCGTGTGAAAACTGCGTCTCGTTAAGACAGCGATGTTTATTCCCAGTAAAAATTTGCTCATTTGTCAAAGGGAGAAAAACGGGATTCATTACTGCACGGCGACAGCCTCGCACTGCTCACACATCCAGAGACATGCTGGATGCAGCCGCCTCTGTGTTGCCTTCCTCCACAGCACCCAGCGCCGTCGCCAGGCAACCGACATAGACTTAGAGACAACTAATAAATGATCGGTCTTCACTGGTGATACAGACGCACAAAAAAACTACTCCGATTTACGGTGTATTTCCTTTTTTCTCTACAGTTATTTCCCACTTTCGACACAATTATCTGTCATTGGAAAAGACACTCAGGAAATAATACTTAGGCTTGCTCTAAATTTTAACATGGTTTGAACACATGGACGTAAATATGATAACAGCAGAACATGTTTTTGATTTCATACTGATCCAACTTATGACAGCCTGATATAATAAGTCCGACCGCTTTCATTTATCACAACCATCAACCTGTGAAAGTGTGTATGTGAACCTGAAACATGGTTTCATAGAAGCACATGAGTTAATCCTTGGTTGCCATTGAGTTGTGTCTGTTTAAACAAATACAGATTGTGATTGAAATATATGATGTGATATGATTATTCCTATTCCTTTTCACAGATGATTTATGTATTTTGAACAGTTGCTGTTGAAAGTCACTGGTTTGCTGTGCCTTTTTCTTACTTGCTTGCTTATATAGATATTTTTATTTTAAACATGAAATAAAAACCAAACCTAAAAAGAAACCTTGAACCTAAAACAACAGCAGAACAGCCGCTAAACAGATCTCGGGGTGAGAATATTTGTCAACTACTGTTTCAAAGACTGAACTTTGAATGTCAAAGTGGTGCAGCTTGATTGAATTGAAGGGGACTGTTGTGCCTTGGTGGAGGTTCACATTCTACTGAGAGCTACTCTAATTTTAACAAAAAAGAAGACCACAATTATATATATTTACACTTTTAAACAAGACTGAATACTACACAAAAATATATGGGCGCTGTAGCGTTTATATACTTCAGTGTATTATGTAATCTTTGGGGACATTGGGGCCCATGTACATGCTAATGAAAGGACTTGTTACATGGTGCAACACTGTTGATCGCTGAAGAGTTTTTGTGGCGCTCTATGGCCCAGAGGAATAATCAAGCTTTGTCTACAAATGACACCTATTATGTGGATCAGCTAATTATTCGTTTTGTGTTGAACCGGCTAAATGATGTTGCTTTTATCTGTGCGTGACCTGTTTGCCTTACCTCCAGGGATGAAGGGTCTGCAAGGGGCTGCAGGGGCTGCAGGGGCTGCATGGGCTCAGGAGGGTGGGGCTCTGGCAAGTGGGTGACAAACTGTAAGGAAAGAAATGTACGCATGAATTAGTGCCATGACTCAGCACCTCAGCGTGCCGCGTCTGTCAGCCGTCGGCGGAAAAGCTATTGTCGCGGGTAAGAGGTCGATGTCTGCCCCTCATTGGATGACGTCCCCCAGCTGAGGGTGACAGACACTTGGCGTCTGTCGGCAGGGGGATGCTACTGACGCCTCTCATCTGTTCGTACTGTTGATTCAGGGAGGTTTGGATGCAACCTAATGGGGAACATGTACACTCTCTTGAGCTTGTACACCACAGGAAGTCGACAGCTAGGGGTCAACATACCAGGCAGGAAGTTTTATCATCCAGCACATGTTTAATGAACACCTAATAATGACTGCAGCCTCTGTCATGTGACGACATGCTGTGTTGACATGAGCTTGACTTCACAAGAAAATTTACAACCTCTACGTTCTTTAATTAATTGATTGATGAAGGAAAAACTCGCTTTTATGGAGGACCACGAGTGTCACAGAAATAATAATAAAAAATAGAAAAGAAAAAGCAGCAGGAAACAACAGCGCAAAATGAAGTTGAGAGGAAATCACTCTTTGAAATACCTGATTAATATTCTTATTCTTAATAGAATTTATTATTCCAGTTAGTTTATTTAGAAATTCATAAATATCTGTTTAAAATATGTTCTTATTCACTGTTTTTACATTGGCTTTTAAACCCACTTATTTATATTTTTATTATTTATATTTATTTATTTGTATATTATTTTTATAATCCCTTTTTTCAGTGTGATGACTTAAACTGTAACTTAGTTGATTTATTTATAAATTAATTAATTAATTTGTAAAGTAATTAGTCATAACTATCATATACTAGTTCTACGACACTCTTTGTCCTCCGTAAAATACAAACATTTGTTTTCCTGTACACACAAAATCCTGAACCTTTACTTTTTAAAATACACATTTCTACCATCTCTCATCTTAACACACCATTTCTTTTGTTGCATTAAAACCTGCCTGCTCAGCCATCCTGAGGTCTACATCTGTGACGCTGACCCAGCACTGAAGCGGTTTTCTACTGATTCTCCTGCTCAACTGTAAGCTCTGCCTTGTGGGCACCACAGTGCTGCTATTGTCTCAGCGCTGTGGAGGCATCGCAATGCTAAACACACACTAATGAACGTGTTGTCATAGTAATGCAGGGAGGATGGTAGGGAAAACCATTCCTTGACCAGAGTCTCCTCGTTAAGTAGTGTGGGCTCATAATTACACAACACATGCAGCTCAGCACGTTGAATTTCAGATTCCTCAAAACACAGAGCCCCCCCCCCCCCCCATGTGTTGCTTGAGTGAGTTATTGTCCTGTCGTCGTTTCTATTTTACATTTTTATTCTGACAGCACCTCACAGACACTGTTGTCCACTAGTGTAAACTAAGTAGAAAATCTCAGACTGACTCATGGACGACATTCACACTGAATTTGTGAATTGCTCAGATGTTAAGGTCATTCACGGAGACATGACACTAAGTGCGACGGCAGCTCTACAGCCCTGAGATAGCAAAATGGCAGCAGGATTGTCTTTACTGCAAAAATAACAATCATGTCCAAATTTCTTTTTTATTGAAAAGCATTGTTTTATTCCAGCATATTTTAGTCATATTACTGTCCTTCATATTGTCCATAAAATAAAAAAGGGCTTAAACTTAAAAATAGGAAATTTGATGTTCAAAGCATATTTTCTGAGGTTTATGTACATGAATAATAATGATCTGCAATAAATAAGGCTGTGTCTCAACAACATTGTGGTATGCTTATCATTTAGTCTCTGCTGGTGGTTTAAGAGTCAATCCAGAAAAGCTAAACATCACAGGTTGGGTTGAGACAAATGAGCGTCTGAAGCGATGCATCCATCAACAGCCAGTAAGACCATGAACCCGTCCCTGCTGGCTGAGTCTTAACCTGAACCCTCCTCTGTATCTTGGAGCAGGAGCAAATAAACGCCTTAAAATGAAAACAAGTGCACGCTCTGCTGAGATGATCCACGGTGGAGGCAGATGGATGGATCAGAGGATGGGGATGTGAGCGGGGAGCTCCTACGCCTTATGGATCAGCATCTATAGTGGGCAGCAAGTACTTCCCCCCTCCCTCCCCAACAAAATTTTAAAAAAAGCATTCCCTCTAGGGGCTTGATGAGTGGGCGGATATAAAACTGAAGCCATGTCGTTTGGTGGAGACGGGAATCAGAAATGAGCATTTCTAAGGACATAATGTAAAAAAAATGCTCCTTTAAAGAGTGAAAGGCATTTTGTGTGTGTTTGTTTTGTGAGGGTGTGCATGTGATTCATGCAGGAATCGTGGAGCGAGAAGACAAAAGGGCTGGAGGAACACAACACATCATCATCACGACAGTATTCCCACTGATGCATGAGCTGTACTAGAAGTGCGACGGTTGGTTTGATTAAACTCTGCAAAGCTGCTTATTTTTGAAGCCTGAGCTTTAAACTAAAATTTACTCAAAGTCCTTAAGTTTCCTGTTGTTTGGTTTTTACAAGTTTAACCAGTGAATTGTGCAAACACAGTTGCAGCTCAAGGCCACGACAGCTGGAGTCTACAATCAGTGTTTACAGATTAATAGGCAGGAAAACATGCCAATTGTTAAGCAACAGGCTTCTGGCCAGACACATAGAAGAGTAAACTGAGGCTGCTTGACTAGACAATGAAGCCTCAAATGTCATCAACCTGAGGGATTATTTGCTTTTCCATCAGTTGGCAGCTCTGGTCTCAAAGATTAATGGATGACAGTGGCTCTGAACTATGTATGAATATTAAAAAAGAGACAGGAGGTATAAACATGGCCACATAAACAACTCAACTTTACAAAACAACAGTCTCACATGGCAGCCTGCGCTTTCACATCTGCTGCAGATGATTAGAAAAACAAACAGTCAAACTTACTCCAGAGTCAGAGAGGGGATCTTCAGCTTGTCTCGCCTGGACTTCATTCTCCCCGAACACATGCACCAGGCTGCCGGGCGGCGGGGGCTTCGCTCAGCGCTGCACCTCTCCTCTCACAGCCGGAACCGAGCCACTCATCGCCGCGGTGGGTGACTAAAAATAACCCGTTCAACCGGCTGTGTGTGCGTATCCTTTACCGGCGGCTTCAGCAGATTCCAGGGGATCCTTTTTTGTTTACTATCCCCTAGATGGAATAAACACGCTACAATAAACAAGTCGAGATAAATAATAATAAATGACGCGCCCCGGCGGTTCTGCGCGCTCCGCTCCTCGCCCGTCCCCAATGCGCACTGAACAGCGACTGCCACGGAACTGGAGGGAGCGACGGGTCACCGCGAACCTCCATGTGACTGGTGGGGAGCGAGGGAGGGAGGGAGAAGTGGGGGGGGGGGGGGGGATGACAGTGAGTAGAGGTGAGTTTGGGTGAGGACTGGGGGGGTTGGAGCGTGGATGTGATCCACATTACGCGTGTGAACAGAAATGTGGATTGTTGTGGCTGGTGATTTTCGTGTTTCTCTTCCCATTTCGTGTCACGACGTGAAAATATAAGTTCGCAGTGTGTTTTTCGTGCTTCGTGCTTCGTGCTAACCGATCCAGTCTCTCTCTGTGCGCACTGGAACAAAAGCCAGCAGCCGAGGAGTGAACAGGCTGCTGCTGGTGGTGATGAGGCTGGGGAATACCTCCACCGGTGACAGCTGCCACACTGGATGCGTTTCTCACTCTGTTCAGTGTGTACGATTTAGCGACATCTAGTGGTGAAGTTGCATGTTGCAGCTGAATACCCCTGATCTCACCCTCCCCTTCCAAACATGAGAGAAAACCTGTGGAAGACTTCAGTTGTCATAGAAACTCAAAAGGTGTTTAGTTTGTCCAGTCTGGAGGACTATACAAAACATGGCAGCCTCCGTAGAGAGGACCCTCTCCTGATGTAAATATAAAGGGTAAAGAAAACAACAATTCGTACGATTGAGATGAAACACACTGGTGAAAAGATCACTAGGATTATTTTATATTCAATTTCTACCGATAGATCCCTTTCACCTAAATCGTACACACTGGACCTTTTAGACTTGGTTTTAGGGCTGGGCATTTAGTTTGGCTGATTAAGGTTAGGGTAAGGGGCTAGTGTGTGTGTGTGTGTGTGTGTGTGTGTGTGTGTGTGTGTGTGTGTGTGTGTGTGTGTGTGTGTGTGTGTGTGTGTTTGTGTGTGTGTGTGTGTGTGTGTGTGTGTGTGTGTGTGTGTGCGTGCGTGTGTGCGTGTGTGCGTGTGTGTGTGTGGTCCTGCTATTACTTATGTTGTGAGGACCTAAAAAGTAAGTCCCGTACATCATTTCATTTTAAGGTGCAGACATGTTTTAAGGTTTAGGTTCAGGATTAGGTTTCGGTTAAGATAAGTTTAAGGGTCAAGTAAGAATTGTTACCATGATTAAGGTTGGAGTAAGGGTCCAGGAAATCAATGTAACTCAGCGTCATATCCTCTGAAGTCTTGGAGACACGACTGTGTGTGTGTGGGCTCCAGATATTACTCATGATGTTGGGAGCTAAATCTGTTTAAGTCCCTGATTTTTGGGATAATTATGAACAATATGCTGCCGTGTTCTCATCACTCGAACAGTTTTAAATCTGAAGAGTTTTCAGTTAATTCTTGTGACTCTTTGTCGGCAGCCTCCGACCAAGAAATGGCCTCCCTGTGGTCTCTGATAGATCTGCTTCCTCCACCACCAGGACTGAAGACTAAAAATTAGTGCATGCAACATACGTTTTTATACAACTGTGAAAATGCAAAAATAAATGTCTTTGAAAATGATTTAGTTTTTTGGAATTCATCCTTGTGATTCATTTTATAATTTTTTCCCGTGTAGACAGCTTCACACTTTAGGGAGTGAAACCAGCACTATACCCACTGCACTGTTATTAGTCTAAAGTGTTATTTTAACAGGAGCTCTGGCACAGTGTTAAATGTTTAACGATTTTGAAAATGTCAATTTAACTCTGGAAAGTGTGGAGCTATAAAAACCCTCAAAAAGGGGTAAAATCAACTCTGTGGGACTGGACTTGTTGCTGTGTGGTTAAGGTTAAGATAAGTGGTTAGGGGATGCTTTATGCCAATGACCTCACTGAGGTAAAAGTATTAACCGTGTTTTTTGGACCTGAATCTGCTGACAAATTCCCATTAAAGGGACTTGTCTTCCTCGAGGGGGGCAAAGAGCAGGTCTCCATATCGTTTAATTTCAAGGTGAGAAAAAGGTTTTACGATAAGGTTTGGGTCATAAGGGTTACACAAAGGTCCTCTAAAGTCATGGAGACATGACCGCGCGTGTGTGTGTGTGCACCATGTTTATCTCACCTAAAGGAGCATCTGCAGTGTAAGCCGGAGAATGTGCCAGCACGTGCAGACATGTGGTTTTGACACGTTTGTGCGGCATGCTTGAAAGTAGACTTCCCATGCGCGTGTAGGAGTGTGTTTGTGTGTGGTTGCATGTGTGTGTTTGCAAGTGCGTGCTTGAAAGTCAATTATCTTGCAGCCTACTTATACTGCAGGGTAAGCCTGTGTGTGTGTGTGTGTCTGTGTGTGTGTATATGATAATTGCATACTTGAAAGTCAATTTGTGACCAATCCAGTCCATAAGCTATGTGTGTGTGTTTTTTTTTCATGTGTGTGTTTGCACCTTGGTTTCTATGGAATGCCTGCATCTCCAATGGCAACCGGTGACTGCACTGACACCAGTGTCTTCCTGGTTGCTAGGGAGCTTGTGATGGTTTGCCTGGTTGCTATGAACATTAGGCCGACACAAGTACAACAGTTATCAACCAGTAGGTTTTTACAAACACACACACACACACACACACACACACACACACACACACACACACACACACACACACACACACACACACACACACACACGCACACACACACACACACACACACACACACACACACACACACACACACACGCACACGCACACGCACACACACACACACACACACACACACACACACACACACACACACACACACACACACAAATACACACTTTGGTAGTGGTTGCAGTAATAGTGATTTGTATTGTGTGACTTTCTAAATTTCTCTAATATTTTATTCTGAACAACTGCACTGTGGTAGTGAACCAATGCAGATTATATTAGTCTGCACAGAAAGTCATAATCAGTCCTATAGGAAAATACAGCCTCCTCAGGGGGATTCCTGCTCCTGATTGCTCGGTAATTGTTTTGTTGGAGCAGCTTTTAAAAGGAGAGTCAGTGTCTCAGTTGCCATGGCAACGGGGGCTTTCCTGCTCTTCCCTTCCCATCAGGCCGTGTGCTTCCTTCGATCTCTGCTGTGTAAGATGAGGCTTCAGCCTAAGCGTCGTTTCAACACATCAGCAAATGGCAGATTCAATCCACCACCAGTAAGCAGGACGGTGTTTAACATTCCATCACGCTTTGTTTTGTCTCCTCTGCTGTGTGTAAAAATAAAAAGTGAATTGCCTATACAACCGTGGAGATCCCAGCAAATGGTTGCAAAGTGTAAACACCTTATTTCTGATACAAAAGAAATAGCTGGGGAACAACACAGTAAAAATGTGTGTGTGCTACATCACAGTAAATAAGATGTAGAGTGGAGTGTTTTTGGATAAAAGTAGCTTGTAGATCGAGGCTCACACACACACCCAAAATGTCCCCCACCGACGCTTCAGTAACAAGTGAGAGGACTCAAGCAGAAGTCACTGTCAGAAAGGAAAACGTGAGAAATATGTGGTTGTTTCGGTCGGTGCTGCTGCACGGGCGGAGAGGAGCAGAGGAGGCTGGTGAATGGAAACTGAGACTGTGCACAGTACGTAACAGCAGCAGCTCACTGAGCTGATAACTCTCACCAAATGGAAATAGAGTATAGAAACAGGGTATGTGTAACACACAAACAGTGCAGTAACGTGTCGAATGCCATTGTCTTCCACAGTCGACCCCGTCACCTGTGCATGAAAGCATGTTGTTTTCCACACCCACCCGCACACACAAACACACACACACACACGCACACACACACACACACATACACAAACAATTTCTGGTTTCTGAGGCCTTGGTTTACTTCTTCATTGACCATGACAAAAGCACCAAAAGCACGACAAGTCCAGCCTGTTGAAAGTAAAAAACAAAACATATACACAAAAGGATGACAACCTTATATACAGTATAACACAGTTTGTATGCACAGACACAGAGGAAGTCGTTTTATACTAAACTGTGACACAGGAAATGAAAATAACACCACAGGGTTAGTGTGTGTGTATCAGCGTGTTTGTGTGAGTGTGAGGGAGAACAAGATATGGAGGTGCGTGTGTGTCACGTGTCTGAGGCTCTGCAAGTGGTTTGCTTCACGCGGCTCAGTCCACAAGATGGCGTGGAAATACACTAATGAATAATCACAACATCTCTATTGAATGTAATGTACGAGTTGACTGTGTGGTCATTTTGTTATTGTAGTTATTTTGTGTCTCTTTGTGTCATTTTGTTGCCATTTGTGTAAGTAAGTAACCACGGGATTTACAAAACTGAAAATTCATTAGTCTCTTAGGGTTTTCAGGTAAACAGCAGTTTGCTGCATTTGGAAACACATTCAACTCCAGACGTCTAGCTGTGATTTACAGAAGGTGAATCGTTGAAGGCCCTGAGTCATCTGCTTTAATGCTTTTGGATACGGGGTCTTCCTCTGCACTGTCTGGTGGGTTTTCTCGGGGAAGACTGAGAACAGGAGCTGCGAGCGGACGACCACCTCCGTTAACCACTGAAACCAAACATCCAACCAACCAAATCCCCCCAGAGCTGCAAACTGCAGTGTTTCATCCTTAACTTATACACCAACTTCCTCTGGTGTGGTTAAAGTGTTGCAGTGTGTGTGTGTGTGTGTGTGTGTGTGTGTGTGTGTATTATATGTTTTTTTTTTTATATATACCAATACCGTTATTAGCATAGTAATATCTGAAGTTAATATTTTGAGTCTTTACTTTGGGCTGATTATTTTTGTTGAACACAAAACAGTTTGTAAGAATCCGTGTGTTTATGTTTTGCTGATATTAAAGTCACACAGTTTATGAAGAAACTCATTGAAATAAGAATTTAATCACTAAAACCTGAATTAAAGCTCAACCGTCTCTGTGACCATTTATTTGGTTTCACTTATAAAAGTATTGCGTCCATGAATTATACCTGTGGACTACTGGTCCACTAACCAGAGGGTCGGTGGTTTGATACCTGGCTCCCAAGTGTCCCTGGACAAATCACAATGTCTGAATGTTGTGTAATATGAAGAGATGTTGCATATACACAGTTGATGTGACTTGTATTGCAAATTGCACAGACTGTATATAAAGATGGACGACATAACCTCTCCCCAAAAGTGAACTGGTGGCTAGTTGCAGTATAGGTCATAAATCATGTCTCCTCCATGTTAGCAGATGGGACATGAACCAAACTACAAAGTCAAATACATTTTTCTCAAAGATGGTTTCTGTAATTTTGGGTAGTTCTTATCACACTGATGTATGTTCTTGTGTTAATTTTTGTGGTAAGTTTGGTTTTAATTAGTTATTCGATGCTACAAAAAAACAAGGCAAAACATCGTGATTAACAGCTGAGACTGACTCACGATTGGTCGAGCGAGTTTGTCGGGTTAAGTTTAACCTGACTTGACTTCGATGAACACTAATAAAATCGTGTTCACGTGGCTGACTCTCAAAGATGAAGACAAAACTCTATCTAAAAATAGAAACATAGGGCTTTCTTGTGCAATTTGAAGTTTCATTTCAAGACAAAAACAGGATACAGCCATTTGACTTTACTGGTGAACAGCAAGAACAGCTGCAACTCACCAGCTTGTATTTTGGGAAAAAAGAAACGATAGTATATACAAGCTTTATATCAGGACACATCCAATCCCATATCTGCTGTATGCTGAGTTAGGCGATTTCTTCCTGCTAGTAAAATTTTATCTCAAAATATGAAGGAAACTATTCTCACTTCCTCGATTTGCAGATGGCATGTGGGTGAAAGCCTCCTCGACCGACTTCTCCACCGTCTGCCCCACATGTCCATGAACTTCTTTTAAGTCTTCCGTTATAGCGCAAGTTCCTGTCGACAGTTTCCTCCTGACAGACAGACACACACTAACTAGCTAAATAATCGAAAGGATCCAACAAACATTAAAAAAAGAAATCTGTAAGACCAAAGACTCGAGGGCCACCTCAGCAGGCCTGTAAGCGAAGCATTTCTTCCACCATGGTCGGCAGGCTGAGTCAAGAAATTATGGAAACTGAGAGTTTGATCTGCTCCTCACAGGAGTTCAAGGGAAAGGATTTTTCAATCGAATCATTTATGGGTGAAATCTCATAGAGATGGGATTTATCTCTGTTTAGCTACAGAAGCTGTCTCTACATCCAGCCAATATTCATATTAGATACATTTAGATTTATTACAAAAACTTTTAAGCCCCATCGTGATGAATTCAGCTGCTTCCTCATTCAGATGTTGAAATCAAACTGAATAATACAGATGTTCTTCATTAAAGTGGACAGTTTGGTGGGAAAAAAAAAATCGCTCAATAAATTCAGTTTTAGCCAAAGCTACGAGTGGCTTTCGAATGTTTTTCTGTGGCAGAGAGTGTTGTACGTGCAATGAAGCGTTTGTAAAGCCGACACAATAAGTAGAGTGCAGTTTCTGGAGCCTGGACAGACACACACAGTCAGAGAGCAACGGCCACCAAGTGTCCCTGGACAAATCACAGTTTCTGAATGTTGTGTAATATGAAGAGATGTTGCATATACACAGTTGATGTGACTTGTATTGTAAATTGCACAGATTGTATATAAAGATGGACGACATGACCTCTCCCCAAAAGTAAACTGGTGGCTAGTTGCAGTATAGGTCATACATCATGTCTCCTCCATGTTAGCAGATGGGACATGAACCAAACTACAAAGTCAAATACATTTTTCTCAAAGATGGTTTCTGTAATTTTGGGTAGTTCTTATCACACTGATGAATGTTCTTGTGTTAATGTTTGTGGTAAGTTTGGTTTTAATTAGTTATTCGATGCTACCAAAAAACAAGGCGAAACATCGTGATTAGCAGCTGAGACTGACTCACGATTGGTCGAGCGAGTTTGTCGGTGTGACCTCGCGACTTTATCGGCTTTATCCCATGATCGCTACTGGGCTGACTCTGGCTCCAAATGTGCAAGACGGCAGCGTTCATATTCTGGTATTTCATTTCTAGATAGTGGTGGAAGTGGAGACGTGTCGTCCATCAAGCGCCTTGTGTGATCAATTGGACAAAAAAGCAGTATTTACTTACAGTCCATTTAGCAGGGACTTTATTTCTTGAACGCCAAGTTGTCGCTGAATTTATGTGATTAAAAAAAAATCGTATTATCGTTAAGTTTAACCTGACTTGACTTCGATGAACACTAATAAAATCATGTTCACGTGGCTGACTCTCAAAGATGAATACAAAACCAAAACTCTATCTAAAAATAGAAACATGGGGCTTTCTTGTGCATTTGAAGTTTCATTTCAAAACAAAAACAGGATACAGCCATTTGACTTTACTGGTGAACAGCAAGAACAGCTGCAACTCACCAGCTTGTATTTTGGGAAAAAAGAAACGATAGTATATACAAGCTTTATATCAGGACACATCCAATCCCATATCTGCTGTATGCTGAGTTAGACGATTTCTTTCTGCTGGTAAAAATTTTATCTCAAAATATGAAGGAAACTATTCTCACTTCCTCGATTTGCAGACGGCATGTGGGTGAAAGCCTCCTCGACCGACTTCTCCACCGTCTGCCCCACATGTCCATGAACTTCTTTTAAGTCTTCCGTTACAGGAGGCGCCTGTGATGCTGTGGGTATAAATCTGTGATAGCGCAAGTTCCTGTCGACAGTTTCCTCCTGACAGGCAGACACACACTAACTAGCTAAATAATCGAAAGGATCCAACAAACATTAAAAAAAGAAATCTGTAAGACCAAAGACTCGCGGGCCACCTCAGCAGGCCTGTAAGAGAAGCATTTCTTCCACCATGGTCGACAACATCGTCAGGAGGCCAATCGGGTTAGTTCTGCTCGCCACAGCTCACATGGTGCTCAACGGTAAGCTTCTTCATCACTGATGTTTTACTGTCTGAACGTTTTTTAACCATTTATACCGTTTTGTCAAAACCCATTTTTGTATTTCTTTATTCTATTACAATCATAGTGCCTGTTTTGAAAACACAGGTTATCATTCCACTAATATGTTGTTGTCGCATAGTCTTTTGAACGATGTCTGTTGTTTTGCTACTGCTAAAAACTAATATAATAAAAGAAATGTGCACTAATGTAAATATACAATAATGTGTAAGCAGAGATCTTAATAAAACTATTACATGTTTGTGTTTGAGATAAATCTGAGTTTTACCTTAAGGAAACTTTAATCTTGTGATTCAAGAAGAGTTGAATGAAGGGAAACTGGACTTGGTTTTAGATAATGGAGGATGTTTCAGAACTGACCAATATTTCCATTTATGCCCTTTGAGACAATGCATGTAAAACTATACCAACACATTGGCCAATGCTATCCACGAAAAAACGTGTCCAGAAAAGGTTTTATTGTTAGTTTTCAGACAGAGTCTACTACTAATAAATAACGTACTTAAACAGAACATTCTGACACCGATGGCATATGTCCTCACATGCGGTAGAAACACATTGACACTAGTTAGAAAATAAAGGGTTTCCATTTTTTCAGGCTGAGTCAAGAAATTATGGAAACTGAGAGTTTGATCTGCTCCTCACAGGAGTTCAAGGGAAAGGATTTTTCAATCGTATCATTTATGGGTGAAATCTCATAGAGATGGGATTTATATCTGTTTAGCTACAGAAGCTGTCTCTACATCCAGCCAATATTCATATTAGATACATTTAGATTTATTACAAAAACGTTTAAGCCCCATCACGATGAATTCCGCTGCTTCCTGATTCAGACAGTTGATATCAAACTGAATAATTCAGATGTTCTTCATTGAAGTGGACATTTTGGTGAGGGGAAAAAAAATCGCTCAATAAATGTAGTTTTAGCCAAAGCTAACAGTGGCTTTCGAATGTTTTTCTGTGGCAGAGAGTGTTGTACGTGCAATGAAGCGTTTGTAAAGCCGACAGAATAAGAAGAGTGCAGTTTCTGGAGCCTGGACAGACACACACAGTCAGAGAGCAACGGCCACACAGTCGGGGTTCTGCCACTGTGGTTTACTTGTTTTTTAAGTTGCTTTCGCCTTCATGGAAAGTATAGCTACTGTTCCCTGCGTCCACCCACTCACACTCATCTCTGGTTTTGTCCTCACACAGGCCCCAGTCAAGCACCGGTCGAGTTCACCGGGACCCTGGGCAGCAGCTTCACCTTCCATTTTAGATTTAATGACACTGTCATTAATGAGAACAGTCATTTTGCAGTTTACATAACAGGCCAGAAAAAGATTGCAGAGCACAAGTACAAAGGCAACTTGGGTGTTTTTACCATTTGCCAAAACACTTCTGTTCTGTACCACATTAAAAAGCTTAAACAGAATGACAGTGAAATGTATTGGGTCAGCTTGTTCCCTGAGTCTGGACCCCCCAGAGAAAGTAACAAGGTGCAGCTGTCCGTCCAAGATGGGAACAGAAGCGTCACAGGTAAAATGACCTTAGCATTATCTCACAAGAAATTACACCAATATAGATCAATATAAGGAGGAGGACACTGTCAGTCTGTGATGTGCAGCATATAGACTGAAATACTACTAGTACTACTACTACTACTACTAATAATAATAATAATAATAATAATGCATATTAAAAATCAAACACTACCTACATTTACTAAATTCAGCTTTATTTTACAATTATTTCAGATTAACAACCTCACTCTCATTTACTGCAGTTTGCACAGTTACCCATCACCATATGTAAACAGAAGGAAATGTCCCCTAACACCGGTGAATATTTTCCCGAACCTACAATGACTGACCAGATCATGCCATTATATCTTGTAAAGGATAAGCATGGTCACACTCTACATTTGTCTAATTAAAACCAATACGGCAAAAAAAGACCAAAACCAACGAAGTGATCCTGCATGCGAACAAATATTTCTTTTTATTAGTGTCGCTGCTGGTTAAAGACTCATATGTCTGCAAATGAGTCAAAGTGTTTCTTCACGGACCACTTTGTCATTTAAAAAATGATCTACAGTTAAATTGTGGCCTTAATTTGTCACTGCACCGTTTGCTGTAGACATTTCAAGAGATTATATTTCTACACAAAGACATGAGTATGTATTTTCATTATTTCCCTTCATTTCCCACAGTTTCTCCACGGCCGATTAACGCAACAACAACCGAGAACCCAGGAAGCTCCGGTCCCTTTTCCTCTTACCTCGCCCCCGTCCTTGTGGCTCCTGTCGTGCTGCTGGCTGCAGTACTTCCACTGCTGATCTGGTGTCTAGTGAGAACCAAAGGTAGTTTACTGCTCACCATCCGAATAGAATCGTCTCATTTGTGTTTGTCTTACTTGTCTGACATAACTGATTATATCATAGTTCTCTGGGATATTGTGCTTTGTCAGAATATCACTCTCGATATTGATTTACACCACCTATTGGTTGGTGGTAATTTAGATTAATTTAATGAAACCTAATCTCACGTTGTAAATAAGTGTCAGAAATACCAAAAACATAGTGTTAATGTTTGACATGATACAATCCAAGGTTGTGTTTGTGTTATTGAATGAAACTACTTTGAAACCAGACTCAAAAATGTATTATGCCTAAAATGGTGACTATATATATATATTAAATACATATTAGTGATTGGATTAAATTAATAGTGACAATAGTTGACAATATTTAATGTATATATTCATGTATATGCTTAACTTTTTATTTAAATCACTCAGATTTGTTCACACTGACTCAACATAATATGTAATTTAAACACATAAGGCATAATTACTTTTGAGTGCAGATGCAGTATAGAGATAGTTACATTCTCAGGGCTACAATGAGTCTTATCTAAAAACTAAAGAATAATTGTTATTCTGTGGAAAATATGTGCATTTGTGTGGTTAGATGCTCAGAAAAAGATACAAACTAAATTGCGGTTTCACATCCATCTGATTCATGGGGTGATTCACCGTTTCTCCCCCAGAGCAGGCACATGTAAAAGTGTCTACTATCTCTGAAGGATGTGTGGAGGAGAGAAACTTGAAAAAGAAAAAGAAGACAATAGAAAAATGTGTTCACTGCCTGGTTTGAGTAGGAGCATTATGACTAGGAAATATCTGATCTAAAGTCCCCTCGACCTCAGAAACCACATTTGATGAGTTTCCCGTACGTGTATACAAATGCAGGCTTTTGCTGACTGTGTATTCCTGTGTCGTGTCGTGCTAACCTGGTCCGACAGAGAGCACGTCTCCCACAGGCCGATGAGCCTTCAGCTGAAAAAAAATATCACACATCAGCAAACTCACAGATAGTGGAGATAAACAGCGCTCGCCTGCACCGCGATCATGCACAGTCAGATTATAAAGGAGGATTGTTTTTTACAAGCTTCTGCAAGTGGTGCGGCTGTTTATGAGAGCTGAAAGTAGACGTAAGGCAGATTTAATCAAACTGTAACAGAATAATAAGTTTGATTTCACATTTTTGAACCACAACATAAGCTTATTGGCTTGATTTCATAAAAGTCTGTGTAATTTGATGTTTACATTGATCCCACAATGGGGAAATTCACTTGTTACTGCAAAAAATTATTTGACACATACGTAACTGTGAGTTTGGTCCATGTCCCATCTATTAATATGGAGGAGGCGGGATTTATGATCTATACTGCTGCCAGCCACCAGGGGGCGATCAAAATGATTTGACTTCACATTTGGGGAACTGTCATGTCGTCAGTCTGAACTGGGGTCATGAGTTGATTAGCTTAGCTTAGCACAACACTGAAAGTTGGGGAAAGGGTTAATCCTCTTAAAACAGAAATAAAATTAAAAATGATTTCTGATGCTGATTATTTCCCATCTCTCACGTTTTTTCTTCTTATACAGAGAAACAACAACAACCACAACAAAACTCTAATCCCACAGTGCAGGTAAGAACTGGGGTTGTTTCCCACTGACATGTCAAAGTAAATATTTGTGCAGAACTCGCTCCAGCTTTACTCTACTTGTGTTTTTAGGAAGCAGTTGCTGGGTCCAACACTGGGCCTCCACCCTCACTAATCTACAGCGTCCTGGACTTTGCCAAAAGACCTCCTGCAGCTTTGGGCATGAAGCCCGATGATACAGAGTACGCCGCTGTCAGCTATCTCCCAGATAATAGAAGAATGTGACGCACAGATGAATGTAAACCTGCTGGTCTTTCTTAGTCTGAGTCTCAGGTTTGTCTGATGACTCTTTGTAAGCCAAATGCTGTTATTGCAATAAATTACAAACAGTGGCGTTTTGAGGGGGAAGGAGGGCAGGTGAAGATTGGTTCTCCTCAGGGGCACATATTTTAGAATTGGCTGAATATATTAAAATTTTTTTTTTTGTCTTGTTTCATTTTATTTACGCCAAATTCCATCTTTATTTAAGTCAAGTTGAGCTTGTGAGCTACTCCAAATTATGTCATTTGCCTAATTCTCCACAATCCTCCTTCCTGGTTTGGCGGCCTGTTAAAGCTGCAAAGTGATTTCCCATCACTCCCTTCGCTTGCCCCCCCCCCCCCCCCCCCCCCCCGCTACTGCTGCTGCGTCACATATTGCTGCCGATTGATTCAGCCCCTCCCCCCACCCCAGCAGCTCAACAAGGGGTTTATAAATATTTGCTCATCACTCCCATTATGTCTATGTAATAATATCTGGGGGAGTGATGAAGTCAGGGCCTGGACGCTAAACACTAACTATGTTCTGCTGCAATAAACATTTCAAGCGTGAGTTGTCTGACTGAACTTTTTTTTTATCTTTTCCTATTTTGGGTTCAACCATTACTACCAAAACAAATTCATTCAGTCAGTTTTATTTCATGAAAATACTGATTAACCCTAGAACACTAACGTAAAATTAGTAACACCATCACTAACGTCGGGTATATTTTACCCGATATAATATCCCCGATAAAAAATACTTCTCATCAAAATATATTAAAGTACAACAATACATGGCAAATTGAAGTACTCTTCTTTTATTTTCCCCTATACAACGTCTCAAAAAACGAAAAAAAGGTATCATGGGGGGACCCTATAAAAAGGCTCTTAGTGAAAAATTAGGGAATCGTTAATGAAAAAATTCCTAAAAAAATAAATAATGGAGTTGGGAACTTGTTCTTCGGTCCACCCGTTCCTGGGACATGTGAGCCTTGTCCGGTGAAGGCACAGTCTCCCTGCATCACTGACAACTTTGGGAGAGATAAACAAAAAATGGCATTTTTCGAGAGGGGAAGAATGACGAGCTGACTATAAAAAACTTTTTAACAAATGAATTCCCTTGGAAATTACCACCAAGTGATATTTATTCATAACCATTACACTAAATAAGGATTACATGCAAATTCCAAGCTAGATAACTTAGCTCTAGTATCAAAGAAGAAATCTGCGTAGCTAACGATTGCCAACCTAAACGAACCGTAGCTATGTTTTACTCACTTGTTGGCATGCCAGAGTCACCAAGCCTGTGACAGAATGATGGCTGTGCATGATATGGGGCAATAAATATGGCGGGCCTGAACGTTGTTACCCTTGAAAGGTAATAAGATCGCCTGATTTAATACACAAACACCCGAACACGTGCATATTGAAAAAAACAGGGATGGGAGCAGGAAAACTAGCCTACCTTCTATGACGTCAGTGAGCAGACTGAAGCTACCCAAGAACCCACGCCACTCAGACAGCAGCAACACAATGAAAATCCTGTGACCACACTCGCTCGGGTAAAAATCACCCGACGTTAGTGTTCTAGGGTTAAATGAGTTTTTTACAGCCCAGGCACGTAGACGAGGGTAAACCCCAGAAATGCCATTACCCTCTCTTTCATTTATTTTTAGTCTTTTGATAATGGAAATTGATCTGCAGCATATAAAGTAAAAAGTTCCAGACGCGGCTGGTTTACTAACTGGGAAAATCCCTATCCGAGACCGTCACTGTGTGGTCATTTATATGCACCACGATGTACAGAAAACCCTTATCTGATCATGCAGAACATCATTCTGCTGAGTGAGACTCAATAACACATAAGCAATTTTTTTCCCGAGAGAATCTCAATCTCTGCCTCCATTTTCAGAGCAAAACAATTATTCCAAGCATCAATTCAGAGTTTGTTGGTAAAATATTCAAAACCTGACGTCATTCACTTCTGTTAGTGAGCATGTTTGCAGCTATAAGCTCAGCTTGTTGCAATGTCACAAACAAATAAGATGCAGACACTTTGCACAGCGTAACACCCACACACAGGATTTCCCCATGCTGAGCTTCAGCATCCATCCAGCCACATTCAAATGCAGGCTTTGACAAACGAGATGCAGGTTTTACTGTCTCTGTGTTTGTCATACAGCACAATCAGGACTGCATTAACAGGAGGGCTCTAGTGGCTGTAGCTCACGTGTAATGATCACAGAAGACACTTTAGCCCTGTCTCAATTCAGGGGCTGCGTCCTTCAGGGGCTGCATTCAAAGACTTATTGGGTCACAGTGGTGAAAACACTAAATAAGAAAAAGGATTGATTATCTATGTAGAATGACAAAGTTAATTGAAATGTTGCAAGCCAGTTAACTATCTGTATGTAGAAGCGAGCAAGCTAAATGGACTGATGACAGAAAAGAATGCTGTCTGCCATGATAAGACCTTTTTGGGGTTAACCATGTTGATTGTTTAGATTTGGTGTCATGAGGCGACAAGTGCTCCGAGTTTGGAAATTATTTTGTATTGTTTTTTAATCTCCAATATGAATACATTTAAAATTGATTCTAGAGTTCACATCATCAGGCTGTTTTCAGGCTTGGTCATAGTAGCTGTAAGATATATTGATCACAATAGCTTTCTGTTAAATATATAGGTTAAATTACAGTGAGATTGTCTTTGTGATTTGTTCTTGTTCAGTTTTCAGGAACAAATATATCTTAAAATCTTCCAGCTATTTGTATCCCTGTGATCATCATGCAAACCCCCCATTTTGATCTGCGGAGACACTGCTTTTGTCTTTATTCTTGTTGAACTCTTCCGCCCCCCACGTCACCTCTCTACTCTCTCTTCGTAAACTACTTGTGAAACCATGATTGGAATTGAGACCCAGTTCACCTTTCCTTTTCCGTTTCAACAAAAGCCACAAAAAACTTTTTTATTTGTCATCATATCATCATTAACTGACATGAGAAAAATGTTAAGTGAACACAGATCTGGGTTGAAACCATAGACTGTGGTTGTAACCTGGGTTGTGTTGGTGTGTGACACTGCAGATCTGTAGGCGTGAGGTTGATCCTGTTTTCCACTTGACATCAGCAGAAAGAGCAGCGACCTCTGAAAAAATGTACATTATTATTATTATTGTATTATTTATTGTTTCCTTTATATTTTTTATCATTTCCTTTACAGAGAGAGCTCACTTAGACACTTCAAGAGACACACAAACACGCACATGCACACGCACACGCGCGCACACACACACACACACACACACACACACACACACACACACACACACACACAAACACACACACACACACACACACACACACACACACACACACACACACACACACACACACACACACACATCCTGCATTAATATCAATACAACATTCAGCCATCTCTGTGCTGATGCAGTAAATATGATGGAACCAAAGGAAAGAGCGCCATCTCGAGGCCTCCAAGTGAAGCGTCAAGGAAGAGACGTGCTTATGTAACTTAAAGGCTTGAGTCAGAAAAAATGAGGAGCTGACTTTTACAAAAGATAAAAGTAATTGTAATAACATGAAACCAAGGCCATCAGTCACAGTAATATTTTATTCAGCACAGTATTACTATAATACAAATATAGTATTTCGACAGTGGAGTCTTTCCACAGCCTGTGTATATCCCTGGCTGACCATGCTGGGTCCAAATGACCTGGATCAGTTGAAGACATTTAATCCTATTAGATAGCTGCACCAACCAACAGGTAACACGATGAAATTAAATACTTTGTTAGATGTTATTATCGTGATGACATTATTTGAATTATGAATTATACAAGCGGACACCTGTATGAAGACGGCCACTTGTTAATGTCCATCAGAAACATGAGTATATTTCTAAAAGACTCGTTTTTCTAAGCTCTAGTTTTCTAGAAGCTGCGATGTGATAATTCTGAGTCAGAAACTCTGAAGTCAAGATTCCCAGTGGCTCTGTACTGCCATCTGTTGGACAAACTGTGGTACAATATCTAACAGAGTGAACCATAGAAACATTACAGGCTTTTAAATTAAAGACCAAAAAATAGATTTAGAAAAGTGGAAAAACAAGATGCCGTTCCTATTTATTTACCTGCACAGCTATAACATACATTAAAGGCGACATTGACCACCTTGCTATTGAGAAGTGAAGATAAAATCAAATTAATAGCTTCATAAAAGTTCACAAAATCAGGAAATGCTATATCTTTCCGTTTGTTTTCCATTTTACTTTTATATTTTGTACTTCTACAATATACTGCTTAGAAAAACTGCCCTCTACTTTCATTTGATGATGAGGAGTTGCACCACGACAAGAAGCTCGTGAATAATTATGTTGAGAAATGAAATAGCTTAAAGTGTGGAAAGTGTACCGATAACAAAAATCAGTTTTTGAATTATTTTTAAATAACCAATGAAAATCAGTTCTTGAACAAATTCAAGTAAGTCTAGGCTTCAAAAATGCAGATGTGAGAGCATCTTACTGGGTCAGTGTTGTTATACGTAAATTCTAGTAAGTGTGAACAGGAGCCACCTTTACAAAATGAAAGTGCAAGTGATTTTAGTATGAAACTGTCACTTGCATAAATGGGAATTGGGGTACAACAAATGAGGATGTAAGATGAAGTTGATGAAGACCACAGCACACGCCGGGGCGGTGGGTGGCTTTTAGACATCACAGTTCAGTAGTGTTGTTGAATAGTTTGACATCACGATATGCAACAGATTAAAAGCATTTATCGTACATTTGTATAGAGCAACACAAAATGTGCGATTATGGGATCATCGCATGCAGAAATACCTGAATTAACAGTTCCATGAAAATCTCTAATCTATCCGTTACATCCGTTGTTTTCCATGGTACAGGATGGTTTGTTTCTACATTATTCTTTAGGCTGGAATACACGACAGTAATGCTACAGTCAAATACGAATCTGGATCTAGTGGATTTAAAAGTGGTTTCTTAGGACTTTTTACCGACTGCTTTTCTGGTCTTGATGACCACTCAAAGCAATTGTAGGGGGGAAAAAAACATTAAAAATAAATGAGAGAGGCACTTCAAAGCTCAGTCACTTTCAGAACGGTTGTTGTGTCTGTGCCGAAAGCATCCCCGTCACCCCCCCCCCCCCCCCCCCCCCCCACCTCTGACTCTGTGGTTTTGCTGCAACTTACTTTACCTGATCTTGAAACTGCTGTGACATTTCTAAAAAAGACTACGTGAAGGCAGACAATCAGCTCTCAGGCACCGGAGGACGATCTTCTCTTTCTACTTTCCTCTGCACTTCATGGAAACTTTGAGAAACTGGAGTTCACTACGTGGATATTTTGTGTTTATCTTCCTCACAACCGTAAGCAAAGGTAAAGGAATATGAAATATATCTTTACTTTTTTACTTTTTCACTACTTATGTGTTATTAATCTGGTTTATAATTCACTTTTAATATCAAACACATGTTAAACATATGTCAATAGATGATGCATGAAATTAGGCTTCCGCAGTTAAACTAGTACATCAGCCACAAAATGTTGGCCTATCGACATCATGTAGTTTCCACTAACAGATGCACGGCATTGTGCAGCTTTTCTCAGGTGTCTGCCTGTAGTTTCCACTAACTGCTACTTTACACATTGTCAAATTATTCCTTTATAGATGCATTTGTATTTCACTATGTAACTTTACCCTCTTCAGAATGGCAAGACTGATTTAATATATAATGCATTTTTAAGTGCTTTGCAGTAAAACAACAAATTGAAAAGGAGAGGTAAATTTAAAAGCAGAATAACAATAAAACAAAAAGTTATATAAAATGAGAACCCTGCTGCTGCTGGTTGGTTATTTGTGCTTGTTTACCTCTAAAGAAAACACTTCTTTATTTATTCAGTAAAAATAGGTAAAAAAGTAGTTAGGGCCCGAGCACCGACGGTGGGAGGCCCTATTGAGATTGTAAGGATTATTCTTATTCTTATTATTGTAACCCAAATGAATTGGCTTTTTGAGGGCTTTAATTGTATATGAATTTGATCATTTTAAAGACACGTGTTTCTCTGAAGGGTCTGCATGTGAAGCTCCTACAAGTCCTGAGTGCTTCAAGAAAAATGCTAGCGAATCGGTTTACACGTGTGAATGGAGCATGAGCCAGACTGATGGCAATGTGACGTTCGACCTTTACTTTAAGTGAGTATTCTTCTTTTTTAAGTGTAAAAATTAACTCAACTAACAATGAACTCATGGTGATTTCCCCTTTAAGTCTTACTTTAAAATCTAACTTGACCTTAAAATCTTTATCGCAAAGTTTCCAAAGACACTGCATATGTCTGACTAGATTTTAGGTTAATGTGTCAAATATATAAATTTAGAAATAGAAGTGTAGGAGTGTCAAGTCTGCTAATTATAAACCTCCAGTCTAATGATGATGTCTTTCAGTTGCTGCCACTTTTACAACTCAAACCTAAATATTTATCCGTAGCAAAACAAAGTTTAAGGGCATTTACCAGACCTGGCGCACGATCCGTGAGGAAGCGTTGATCCAACGCCGAGAGGTTTACATTTGGGTGGAAGCTCATGTAGGAAACTCCAGCTGCTCATCGCCCAGGAGGTCCGTGGTGCTCAAAGACATAGGTAATTGATGATTCTCTGATTTCAGCTTGCAGAATGGGAGAGTTATACCTTTGGCCTCATTCTCTAATGTCCTCTGAAACTGTAAATTTCTACATCAGATCCGTGACATGTTCTCAAACTGCAGAATTGTTGACACGTGTTAAGATGAAAGTCATTGTTCTTGTAAATTGAAAGGTCCTAGTTCCCAGCATTGGTAGACGGCCTGCCAGTCCCCATAAAATGGCAGGCGACTGCAGGAGACGTGCAACCACAGACATCACACACACACAAAAGAGAAGTCCTAACAAACAATCTACAGCCAGAGGAAGACCGGACTCCGAATGAAGGAAAAGCTTCAGGAGTTCTGACATTTAATCGCATCAGCAGCGGATATAAGATAACAAGATGCATCGGATACTATTGCTCATTCAGTGAAAACTGTATCCAGAAAAAAAATGTCATCTCAAATTTGTGGTTTGGCCAAACAGAAAAAAACTTGCTGAACACTAGAAGGGGGTTAGGCTTCCCCTGAATTATCTGATCTGGACCAGAACATTGGACCTGGAATAGACCTTTATTTTGGATTTATTAGTAGCGTGATCAATCAATGATTATTGGATGTTATGGCTTCCAAATAATGGATATGAATTGATGTGTTAAGGTAGTGCTCATTTATTTTGAGATTTCATAATACTTTGTACAATAAGGAGGAAAAAATTGTAAATAATACAAAATATATTGTGTTTTAAATCCTATGACATATAAAACGTTTTTTTTTGTGCTTATCCTCAACAGTTAAGTATGATGCACCACAAAATATTTCAATGTCCTGGTCAAAAAACAGCCTCAGCTTAATGTGGGAGGCTCCAGAGAAGCATCCAGCTTTAGCCGAGGTCTGGTTTCGACGAGATGGACACCCCGCAGAATCGTGGGAAAAAGTAAGGCACATTTGTGTTTAGTCACCAAATCTATCGTGTCTGAAGCTCATTTCGATTTTTGCTTTTCTACACAACCATTTTTCCTTCAATGTTGTTACAGATATTTACCAAAACCAACACGGGTAAGTGCCCTCATGTCCTTTTAATCAACATCTTCTGAATGAAATGTTAGATCAGTGTTATTTCATGTTTTCTGTGGGTGATCTATTTATTTACCAGATGTGGATAAACCTCTAGAAACACACTGAAGGGCCACGCTGCTGTTTTTGTCTGTTTTATCCCACTAACTGAAGGTTTGCTAAATTTGATTTCTCCTTTCCTCAGTGACTACACACAGTTTGGGAAAGATCCCGACTTCACACTGTACAACTCGGAAAAAAATGGAAACTTCTGAATGTACGTTCTGTTTTCAAACTATCCAAGAACACACAAAATTTGGAACTCCCTGGAATCACATTTCTCCTGTTTTGGTTGAGGCGACCATCTACTACAAAAGACCCCTGGCTGAAAGTATTTGAAGCAACTCTATGTAACTTTTACTGAGTAATAACAGCGTCAGACTCCTATCACATGACCACCCTCCGGAAGAAAGCAACTAGAACACGACATGGATGATCAATTAAAAGCACAAAGTTGTTTTCATGTTGAAAAAACCAAGCCTAGAACAACTGCAATGGTGGATATTACCATTATCCCTGGCTTCCCAAACCAAGTTTCCTCGCTGAATATTGGAGAATGATTTCTAAGTCTGTTTTACTGATCAACAGTTCAACATTCCTCTTGAACTCGCTGAGCCTCATTCTGGCAATTGAAGCTGCGACTCTCTGTCAGTTCCACACTTCTCACGGGAGATCGTACCCACTCGCCAAAGTAACATAGAGCGAGAACAGACGCTCAGGGTGAAAAGTGGGAATAAAAGAGGAAACATTCTCCTTATTCCAAGTCAGAGTACCGTCAAGCTAATTTTGAAGGTTCTATTTTAAAGTTAAAAAATTGCATAGTGTTGCTTTAACACACTCGTGAGTAATCTTTGTCTACCTAACACTATAAGGTGGCAGATCAGAGTCGTTTTGTCATTTATTAGATATGAGGACTTTATATTAGGAAATTTAAATGCCTCCTTTGTTTTTTATCTGCACAGACCAGGTGACGGTGGAGAATCTCTCACAGCATTCAGCTCACTGGGTTCAGATCAGACAACGGTCCACTCAGGTCAAAGACCCGCTGTGGAGCCACTGGTCTCCAGTGGTGATTGTTCCTGCAGGTGAACCCATGTTATCTCCTCACATTAGTGCATGGATCTCAGGTTTTTATAGTTGTCGCACATTGGTCGTGTTTTGGATTGAAATGCATTATCCTGCTTTGAAATTATTTGTTGGCGATAGTTCGACACAAAAAAACGAGTGATCAGTCATCATGAAGCGGAGTCAAATCAATTCACATACATGAATCACAAAGAGACACAGTGAGGAGCATGAAAATCCCCAGACTGTTTGAGGTGCGATTAAATATGTGTCACCACCCTCACCCCAACACCTTCCATCATTTTACATCTCTTCGGGTTTAATTCCTTGAAGTCCACGCAGGGGCCTCTTCTCTACCTGTGGAGATTGAAAACTATGAACTGATGGATTGCTGAGATGTTTAAACATATAAGACGTAACACTTCTTCAGTAAAATGTCTGAAAATGACTCAACCTCATTTTGTTGACTTGTGCATTTATATTGTCCAAAATGTTTCCAACAATGTTCAAACCTCTACCTTCATCCTCAATTTTTTCATTCAAGGTAGTGGGATGTTTAGTTTTGATCGCCTTTCAAACGACGTGTGACGAAGGAGAAACACACTGCTGGCCAGTCAGCGTTCTTTCCTTCCACTGTTTGTTTTTCTCACGATTATTTAGCGTTTTGTTGCGTAACATTATTAAAACTTCAATAATTGGACTCGGGTCAGGTAGATTTTCATCCGCAATTCCCATAATCCCACGCTGCTTCACATCACCATCAAACTGGGTCTTTTATTAGGTTTTGATTCCGAGACCCTCGTGGCTGAAGTTATATTGTACGTTTAAAACTGTTTTTAGTTGTAAAAATGAAACTGAATTTCTGGTTTCTTTTTTTCTTTTTATTGCAGAGCTTGCACACAAGCCTGAAGTCAACGTGACAATCAAACGTTTGAATGGCACTAGAGAGGTGACGCTGACTTGGAAGGTGAACCAGTTACAGTAAAACGACACCAGAGCATCCACTTATCCGACCATTTTAAAATGACTACTTGCAGTGTCAGCCATTCGGGGGTTTTGTCTTCACTTTGGGTTTCACTTTAAGACATTTCATTTGACTCATTGACCTGTTGCCCCCCCGGTGCTGTTTCCATGTGTTTGAACTGAGGTGTGTTCTGCTCCTCTTCAGCTGATGTCCCACGCAGCAGCAGCAGCAGCAGGAGTGACCTACAGACTGGAGGACACACAGTCTTCTCTGGGATGTCCTTGTCTTAGGACAGAGAAGAGGAGACAACACCTCAAAACAAATAACTTCACCATTTATGTGTCATACTCTCCCGTCGACATCTCTGTCATCGCCAGAAATGCAGCAGGGTGTTCTCCTTCAGCAACCGTTCATGTGCCAGCCGAACCTACTGCGGATTTAAAAAGTAGGCCCAAGTGTGTGTGTTTCAAATATCAAAAGTATTAATCATTAAGCAGAATTTCACTGAAGGATGTTCTTTCTGTCATTCTTTCCCTGACAGCTTGTGACAAAACGGTGGATAATAAATCCAGTAAGAAAACTTGCAAGCAATGGTACGAGCTTCAAGATGGAGGTTTGAAGCCAGACTGTGTGATAACTTTAGAAAGTAAGAAAAAACAAGTAAGGGAGCAAGAAAGAAAGAGTGAGTACTTTAAATCACACAACTTTAACTTTGACACACAACTGCAGAGGGTTCTGTTTAGTTTTTATTGTCAAATCCTCCAACTAATGACAATTTCAAAACACACATTTTAAAGAACATTTTTGCATCATTTCACTGACAAATAGGTCACAATGCAAAAACATTTTTTTAAACTCAGGGGACTTTCCACTGTGTAGAAATACCACTTTAACTTTTCTCTTGTTGTGTCACACTTTCACTGGAAACATTTTCTGTACCTTACACCTGATCCACACACTTCCTGTTTCACTTCCAGGCGTAGCTCTGTTACAGGATTACGTTGGCTACCTTTACTTTGAACACATGTGTGACGTTGGGAAGCCGCGGACGGTTAAGACGTGCCTCTACTACCAAAAAGAGGGAGGTATGTGTCTTTGAATTAGATTTCCCTGCATGATGTGTGCACTGGATGCACGCTCCAGACCGGAATGCGTCCGTCTAAAACGCTTGGTGCCAGGCGTGGGACAGAACCCAGATGTAATCTCGATTGCCCTCTAGGCTGGCTGCAGTGTCAGTCATAAGCCACGCCTCCTGCATGTTAGTAGATGGGACATGGACCAAACAAAAAAAGTCAAAGTGCACAAAATAACATTCTGATGCCAATTCTCAGGTAAATTAGGTTTTAATTAGTTAGTTGATGCTATGAAAAAGGTAAATGCTATAAAAGCACACTTATAAAAATGTGTCTTTAAGAGAGATTCGAAAAAGGTTTAAGACGAGAAAGATTTCCTGTGGAACCCAGTAACGAGATGATTGTTGAGGAGATGGCACTAATCGGTGCATCTCAGTGAGAGAACATGTATCCTGTACCGCAAGACGAAAGAGAAGTCATTTAACCCTACTTTCTTTCTTTTCCCCGTCAGCACCGCGCAGAGAACCTCAGGATATCACTGTTTTTGGTCAAACGCACAATTCTGCTAACCTCTCCTGGAAAGCGATCACCTCTGAGGACCAGCGAGGTTTCCTCACACACTACAGCCTGTGCAGTGTGAAAATGGGTTCGCGGAATGAGATGAGAGGTGTGAAAGCCACTTTTCTACATCATCTGAAGCAGTTTGTTTGAAGGGTTTTTCACAGATGAATTATTTGTGTACAACTTTTGAACTTTTAAATGACAAAGTTTCACCGAAATTCTCCAATGACACCAGCTATATGAATTTAACTGTGATATTTCTCAACATCTTGTGTTCATCAGAGTGCCATAACATATCCGCCTCATTGAGAAAATACAGTCTGGAAAACTTGACACCGGGAACAAAATACAATATCAGCCTGGCCGTAGTGACCCGAGCGGGAGCCGGACCCGCAGCCAGAGTCACTATCAACACGCTGCAGGAGAAACATATGAATGGTATCAGACCTACAGAGCCAGCTCCCATGTTGAAGCAGCTTTGCAGTTTTTCCACATGCGGACGCAAACTCATTTTCCCTGTCTTCCTTTTTCTCCACCCAAATTAGTGTGGTTGAGTTTGGGCCTGCTGATTGGGTTCTTCTTCACCTCGACAATGTGCACCGTCGTCTTGAAGAGGTAGGTGACCTCCATACTTTAAAGCCTCCACACTTTGGCGTGTAATATGAACAATCACATAAACTACAGTATGAACTCGCTTTGTAGGGAAGGCGTGGAGAATTTATGTATTGTTTTTTTTTTTTTTTTAATCAAACCACGTGACTTTTATTAACGGCTAAATCATCAGCAACAGGATAAAGTGAAAATGTCTGGGAAACTGTTGAAACTCTTCAGATTCACATCATAGTAACATTAACAATAAATACAGGATTTTGTTTTCCCCTTTCTTAAAAATTGTGATAGTTCAACATTTTTTTGTTGTTTTCCCAGGGAACAATTCATGGATGTTGATATATTTAGGGGGCTGACGAGTGTGTGAAATTTGGTGCAGCTTGAATGACTTTAATAGAACTGTTGGGCCTTAGATGCTCTACTGACTGTTCTAGTTCCCCCTGGATTGATCTATTTTTAACAGTTTCTACTCTGTTCTGATGCTCAGAATCCAAAACAAAATCTTTCCTCCTGTGCCGACGCCGGTTATTCCAGATTTCTCACCCAATCAACGTGGTCAGGTAAATCCCACACACAGGCTGCAGAACTGTTTATATCAAAGTTTTTGTTCTTTCTGAAGACATGACAGCTTAGTTTTCTCATTTAAAAACTATAACTTAATCAAACAGCAGAACTAATTCCCTCAGACATAGTTAACAGTGTGTACAGTAAATCAGTGCAGTCTATATACAGTACACTGTATAACCACTCAAAGGAAGTGTCAGCAGAGATTGTAATAAAAAAAAAAATCCCCTCATTGAAGACAATGTAATTCCACTTTTCTATGATACGGCTGATGAAAACCTAACTCAAGCGTATCTTGATCTTTAAATGTTGATATGTTACAATCAATCACAGGCACAAGTTGAGTAAAGTGAACTTTTAAGTGGCTCCATATGTTAACTTTAAATTTACTGAAATACTTTCCCTCCTGCATTCTGCTTCTTCTATGCTTTATTTGATTTTCTGAGACATTAGCGTGATTCCTGAGCAAGAAACCAAAACAGTGACCTGTTCCATTGATTACAAGTTTAGAATTCAATAGCACAGCAAAGTATGTTGAGTTTTCACCACTGAGTCTCACTCTCATGTTTTAACGTGACCTACATCAGGAGATGCTGGAGGGGAAAGAGGAGGTGGACGAGCTGATACTGCTGCAGCTGCACCCAGAGCGGAAGACTGTCCCTCAGGAAGCAGAGGAAACCACCACCCTCCGAGGAGAGTGGGACGCTGGGAGCGACGAGGACGTGGAGAATGAGAGTGAGGGGGATTCGAGGATGTCAGAGGGGAGCGGTGATGAGAGTCCTGGCTCCACAGATCAGGAGCAGAAGAGCTCCAGAGTCAAAAAACTAACAGATCTGGAGCAGGTGGAAAGTGAGATCGCCATGCTGATATACAGGAATGGTTTGGTCTTTGATCTAAAGACAGATTCACCTTAAAGACAAAATCTTTTACATATTTGTTCACCTATACTGGATTAATGAATTCTGTTTTGAAAGTTGTATCTTTTTAAGCAACAATATTTTAAATATTTAATCTTTTCCTGGAGCAAGTATTGGTTTTCCTGTTTCACGTTTGTGTATTTTTGAATAGTATTTTGTCAGTGATATTTTTCATAAGGAGATCAGCATAATGATATAAGCAGAGTTGACCACACACAGACTTTGTCACTGCAGGTTGTCAATAAACAATTTTTGTGGGAAGGTCTTGTTCAGACCTTAGACTGTATTTACAGATGGCCGACACATCTCCCCTTCATCCCACTATCCAGAAGCCAAAGTGTCTTGGATACGAACGCTAACATCTTGTGCCAATGACATTATTTGGAGCCAGAGACCAGTCATGAGCGAGTCTCAGCTGTCAAACATAAGATTTCACTCTGTTGTTTTGTTGGATCAAATAACTAATTAAAACCAAACAAAAATGCACATTTGAGCATACATCAGCTACAATGAAAGAAACCCTCTTTGTTTGTTCTGTTTTCATCTCTGCCCTGTAAGGTGACCATGAGTGGTGTGAAAGGCACATATAAACAAAATGTTTTATTATTATTATATACTGTAAAGACTGTGTCCCATTGTCAGTGTGAAACGAAACAAAAGGTGAAGAAGCACTGCGTGTGAAGGCTGAGCAACGCAAAAAGTGATTCTGTGAAGAGGTAATCCTGTGACAGGAAGTGGTCAGGACAGAGAGACCATGGCCTTTCCAAAAAGTGTCTTATGCAAGGTGAATAAACTTAGATTAGTCATAACCAGTGAGAGCTCTGTGGGTTTCAAACTAGAGCATGTCAGGCTGATTTATTATAAGTGACGACCGACTTACATGTTCACAGCAGAAAAACTGGTTCTTGTGTTTGGTTAAGAGTTAAATCAGCAAGTATGTATCTTTGTAGTGTCACACACTTTATCTCTCACCACAGGGAGATCAATATCATGTGTCCCGACCACAGACAGCAGATTAACATCTGATGAATGCAATTTGTGGTTAGAATACTATCTAGCGACACCACATTGCTTTGTCTGTGTGTATAAATACAGTACACACATGTTCCTTCCGCACATTTGGACTAGAGCTTATTTTGACAACAGCGCTAGAACTCATGGGTGTGTAGGTCTGGTTTGGATGGGACATTTTTGTAAGATCACACACATAAACACTCAGTTGCATCTGCAGACGAAAGACAATGAATTAGGGCAATTATGACATCTTTCAATATACAATGTGCACAACTGCAGATGAATTGTACTTCATGCACATACCGATCTGCCCCCTGATCTTGATCTGCACCAATATTTAATGGGTTGTTCCCTGACCCATATAACATGCAGGTTTTGTGGAAATCCGTTACACAAAAAATCAGTTTTTGTGTAATCCTGCCCACAAACAAAACGGATTGTGCAGAGAATTTGGGTCCGGACTTTCCGCAGAAGTTGCCTTTCAGACGCGTTCACGACACAGAAAGTGTTCAGGTGAGGGTGCTGCAGCAGCCACAGTCAGGACGTCACATATGAATTCTGCTGCGGAGATCCAATGTTTTTGTTTTTATCCTGGGGAGTATCTCCTGCTGTGTTCAAAAAGTCAGGAGACTCTCACTCGGACATTTGCATTTGCACATGTATCATGAGTAAAACAATACTAAAAGTATTTGTTGGCAGTGTTGATGCAACCAAGCTGCTGTACTTGTTACTGTAAAGATTAATTCTCCTTAACTGCACCAATAAACCAAGTAAGACTACTTTCTGGAGAAAGTCAGGAGATTATCCATAGTTCAGCGCATGACTGAAAACCAGTGTTGACAGATGTACGATAATTATCGTATTTGTATGATTATTTTGGCCTCTATACGATTAATAATGCATGATGTACGATAACTTGATCATTTTGTGACACTTAGTATTATCAATTGTAATCTGGATAGTAAAATATGGACCAGGTCTGTGTTAACGCATCTCTTCTCAAGCTTAACACAAGTCCTTCCTGTCTCATATTTCATCATACGAGCCTTGTGCCTTGAAAAGGTGTCTGGTTTCTGTACACTAAATCGCCTCGGAATCTCTACACAGCTTACAAACATCCCACTCCTGTGGATACTGTGGTCGCGTGCATTCCTCAAAATAAGAAGATTTTAAGCTTCTGGTACGATACTTCAACATTTCCCATCTGGCAACGCTGCTGAAAACAGATGAACAAACGGACACACACAGGTTTCACCCTGTCTATGGAGCTTCACTCCAATGTTTTGAGCCCCATTTCTGTTTGGGGGACCCATTGTTCAACTTCTAGCGGTTTGTTTGGGAACCAATACATCCGTGATGGGAACTAGTACAGGCCTAGTCGTGTGTTTATGGAACAGTGGCGCCTCTCCGTGGGGAGAAGCGCTCAGTACAGGGGGAGGACAGGTAGACAGGAGAGGTCATCTCCGGACCTCAGGCTGCTGCTCTCCCTCGGAGCCTGAAACAACAGGCGCTCTCCACACTTTCCAAACACGATGGTCGGATCAGCCGAGCTGCTGACCTCGTCTCCCCGCTCATGAAGATGCCCCATGCGGGCTGCTCTGTGCTAGAACATGGCGGAGTCGGACGGTGGGGACTTTGCTTCGAAACATGCGCAGAGCAGGTGAGTGGCGCGGGGGGAGGACGTGTTGTGTCCGCGCTGTTGGGACTGGTCCCTTCGGTGTTAGCCTGAAGTCTCCGCGGCTCCGGGCACTGCAGCCCGGTCCCTGCCCGCCGGAGCGCCCCGGCGCCCGGGCTTGACACTCAGGAATCACCGAGGCGCTGTTCGGGCCTCCGGGCAGCAGCACTGCCTGAGTCTCGTATCGACGATCAGCTGTTACAACACAACAAACTCGTTGTTTAAACACGTGTGTTTATACACATGCGGGAAGTTATTTATGTAAAGGTATTGTGTTTCTTCACTGTGAAAACAAACATGAACAAATAAACAGTATCATGAGTAAAACAATACTAAAAGTATTTGTTGGCAGTGTTGATGCAACCAAGCTGCTGTACTTGTTACTGTAAAGATTAATTCTCCTTAACTGCACCAATAAACCAAGTAAGACTACAACTAATGATTATTAATATTGATTAATCAATTATCCCAAACAGCTATCATTCTCAGTTTCTCAGATCATCTTAAAACTGCCCTTTTGTCAAATCCAAACATTTCCATTTGACATTCAAGTTTTTTTAGGTTTTTGCTGTAATATTTGACTCAAATGCTTCATGCGATTGTCAAAGTAGAAGCTAATTGCTCTTTTGATTAACTGTTGATTAATTGTTGCCGCTAAAACTACTAAACCAAGCAAATTTGGTTGCAGAAAACAGTATAATAATATTACAAGTTGCAAGTTAAATCTGGACAGTTTGTTTACTTGCTTTTACTGATGCCATTTAGATTAAAATCCAACACATTGACTGGTGTCAGTCCTGTATAGAGCCGGGCCATGTCTGGATTTTTCAGACTGATAACACTGCTTCAGATTTTTGAGAGTATTGTCACAGTCTCACTATCTTATTTTACTTTCTCAACATGCATACAGCGCATAAACTTTTTCATTTTTTCCCCCACGGGACATATGTCACAGTAAGAGAAGCACAGCTGTATCAGCAAAATGAACTCGGCTTCATTTAGCTGGTTTAGTTTCAAGGTCCTGGTGTAGTTCTTGCTCCCTCGCTGACACAGTGTTGTGGCCACTCTTATCGACATCCAACACCAAGTGTCTGCTGTGAAAAAGGGGCACTGTGACCAAGACATACAGCAGAGAGCGGCACATGCTACAGTTCAAAAAATTACTTTTTGATTATACTACCACAATTCTGTCTGGTTTAACCAATTTTCACGAAATTCGAAAAAAAGTCCCCGGCACCAATTTGATTAATATAACAGAAAGTCGGCCATTTTGGATTTTGGCCGTTATACAGGTTGTGTATTTTAACGAACTCCTCCTAGAGCTTTCATCAGAACAACTTCAAATTCGGTGAGTGTCAGCTTGACTCCTTGGAGATTACAACTAACTCAAATTGTGAGTTTTCGTTACACAGTGTGACCATGGCGTGGCTTAAAATTTGGATGAATCACCATTAAAGCACAAGGTTGTTGTATCTCGGACATACATGGTCCAATTGACTCCAAACTGGACATGTATGACAAGAGTCCCGGCCTGATGACATCTAAGCAGAAATCATGACTTTAAATCACAGAATCCCCTCGAAACGATTCATTAAGCAAATAATTCCTTATTGTTAGTTTGCTTTAATGTCCCAGTGTCAGATAGATTCCTTTCATGTCTTAGACTGTTGCAAAGGTGAAAGATTTATACGATCTGAAGAGAGACAAGAGAGTGTTTTTGACCTGAACAGATCTATCAGTCTGTATGTAGTGGTAGTGGTGGCACCACCTACTATCGAAAGGAGGTAAGCCTAGTTTTACAACTTTAATTCGATTTACGTTAAATTTTACACTTGATGCAAGGAACGTAATGCGTGATTAGTGGGCGTGGTCCAGCTCCGCGTGACGGACGCAAGAAGTGGTGTGTTTATCCTTCCCGTGATGCACAAAACGCGCGCAACACGGAGCTGTTTAGCCCGGTCCCTCGTCCTCCCCCATCATAATGAAGACTTCATCTTGTCCGATGTAGACATTTACATGCACAATATTACTACCCCTACCCATGAGAGTTTGTTTATATGGACCATAGACTGTAAATGAATAAGGACGACATCCATGTCAGCAGATGGAATATGGACCAATCAAAAAATTCAGAGTAAACGTTAAATACATTTTTCTCAAAGAGGATTTCTGCCAGTCACGTAGTTCTTATCACACTGATGCTGTTCATTTTTCCAGTAAGTTTGGTTTTAATTAGTTATTGACTACGACTGACTTACGGTTGATGAGGCATGTGTTGATCAAAAAGAATTTATCACTGCTCCATTCCTTGATCACTACTCAGACTCTGGCTCTAGATGAGCAAGATGGCAGTGTATGTGTTCAGGATATTTTGGCTTCATTTCTGGATAGTGTGAGGAAGTGGAGACGCATCACCCATCTTTATATACAGCCTGTGATATGTACCTGTATGACAGTAACATTTCCACCTGTCGTGATCATGCTTCTTACTGGCCGATTGATGTTTTCCTATAATAAGCAACAAGGTGTCTATGGCATTTCTCTTCCTAGCGATGTTGCTTCTATTAAGTGTTTCAAATTAGATTCGATCCTTTGAATCCCAGCTTGTGACAAGGCCTGTATTTCCTCTTCCAGTATGGCAAACAAGAATAGCACCCTGCGCTGTACCTTCTCGGCCCCAAGTCACAGCGCCACCCTCCTGCAGGGCTTGTCGTTTTTGCGGGCTCAGGGCCAACTGCTTGATGTTGTGCTGGCCATCAACGGGGAGCGCTTCCAGGTCCACAAAGCTGTGCTGGCTGCCTGTAGTGATTATTTCAGGTAAGTGGAACCATAAAGACTGTTCACTTCCCCTTTGCATTTTAGATTGGAAGCACTTAGCAGATGCTCTTACCCGGAGTAATTTATCCTGAGTGCCTCTGTCAGAGCAAGCTGCAGTTAAAAGATCAACTATGTTCAGTAGGGGAGCAGGGTGGTGGAATGTGAAACAAAATGCACTAAATTATTCTTATTGTCTTTCCTTTTGTCTTTGATTTGAGCCACAGAATTCATATTTTCTACAGTTCCTGCTGAATTGTAGAACTATATTACATACATGGAAAGTCCATACATTTGAAAACTATGAATTATTTAACATAAATTAAATACAAATTTGGCCTAATATTTAATATGAATTTAATCATTATTATTTGATTATGTTCTGTTTTGGTTTGTGTCTTTAAACAGTTTTCAGTTCATCTGTTATTAACACCATACTGTAAATAAAACAATCCAGTCGGATGAATGTTCGTCATGAGGGTTGGGGAATTTTCTCCCTCATTGAAATGAAATGTAATCCTAAAACTGTCATGTTTTCTCTCTTTGTGCTTCAGAGCAATGTTTACTGGCGGCATGAGGGAGTCCAATCAAGATACCATTGAGCTGAGGGGCTTGTCCGCCCGTGGGTTGAAACACATTATCGACTTTGCCTACAGTTCTGAGGTCACTTTAGACCTGGACTGTATTCAAGATGTGCTCGGAGCTGCTGTGTTTCTCCAGATGGTCCCCGTTGTGGAGCTGTGTGAAGAGTTCCTCAAGTCAGCGATGAGCGTGGAGACCTGCCTGCACATCGGCCAGATGGCCACCACCTTCAGCCTGTCTTCCCTAAAGGAGTCGGTGGATGCCTTCACTTTTCGTCACTTCCTCCAGATTGCTGAGGAGGAGGACTTTCTGCACATTCCCATGGAGCGCCTCGTCTTCTTCCTGCAGAGCAACAAACTGAAGAACTGCAGCGAGATCGATCTCTTCCATGCCGCCATCAGGTGGCTCCGGTATGACCAGTCTCGCCGGGCTCAAGCCAGCAGTGTCCTCTGCCATGTGCGCTTCCCGTTAATGCGCTCCTCAGAGCTGGTGGACAGTGTTCAGACAGTGGACATCATGGTGGAGGAAGTGCTGTGCCGCCAGTATCTCCTTGAGGCCTTCAATTATCAAATCCTTCCTTTCAGACAGCATGAGATGAAATCCTCGCGGACACTCATTCGTTCTGACGTCATGTCGCTCATCACCTTTGGGGGGACGCCCTACACTGACAACGACCGCACAGTCAGTACCAAGGTGTTCTGTCTCCCTGACATCACTTCCCGCCAGTTCAAAGAGCTGACAGAGATGGAAACGGGGTGCAGCCACGCTTGTGTCGCCGTACTTGATAACTTTGTGTACGTTGTCGGTGGACAGCACTTACAGTACCGCAGCGGCGAGGGCGCAGTGGACAGCTGTTTCCGCTACGACCCACACCTGAGCCAGTGGCTGCGCATCCAATCCATGCAGGAGGGTCGTATCCAATTTCAGCTCAACGTGCTTCGTGGACAGCTGTATGCCACCGGAGGGCGCAATAGATCCGGCAGTCTATCATCTGTGGAGTGTTACTGCCCAAAGAAGAATGAGTGGACTTACGTGGAACCATTAAAACGCAGGATCTGGGGTCATGCAGGGACGCCGTGTGGAGAGAGGCTGTATATCTCAGGGGGTTACGGCGTCTCGCTGGATGACAAGAAAACGCTTCACTGCTATGATCCAGTATCAGACCAGTGGGACTTCAGAGCTCCCATGAATGAACCTAGAGTGTTGCACGCCATGATCAGCAACGGGGATCGGGTTTATGCTCTGGGCGGCCGCATGGACCACGTGGACCGTTGTTTTGACGTGCTGGCCGCCGAGTATTACATTCCAGAGAATGACCAGTGGACCACGGTAAGCCCCATGAGAGCCGGGCAGTCCGAGGCAGGCTGCTGCTTACTGGACAGGAAGATCTACATCGTGGGAGGATACAACTGGCACCTGAACAACGTCACAAGCATCGTGCAGGTGTACAACACGGAGACAGATGAGTGGGAGAGGGATTTGCACTTCCCAGAATCGTTTGCTGGTATCGCTTGTACACCGATTATACTTCCACAAAACAGCACACAAGGCTGACCTGCGACTGTGAAGACTTTATTCCATGTGCTCTTTCTGCCGACCATTGTGTCATCACAAGGTGTGAACGTAATTTAAGCTATTGGTGTGTGTGTGTATTTGAGAAAAAGGACCTCTAAAGCTTCTAAGCAGCACTACACAGAGCGGCATATATTATTTTCTCTTCTTGTTATGGATAAGATGTGTCTGATTAAGAGATAAAACTTCAGAGATGAAAACTCTTGGATTTTTACGTTGGGACACTTCTGTGATACAGGAACTAGGTTTATATTATAGATTTTGACCGTTTTGACACATTTTATCACGTTTCAGTGGAAAAGCCTATCGTAAGATGAGTATTTTTTTCTGTTTGAATTCAATACCAGACTGATTAATATATTATCTGCCAGTTACATTTTAAGTCAGTCATAATATAATTATATAATTAATATAGTGTATAATCTGTATATTTTGATAATATCAGTCTTTGATAGTTTGTACCTTTTGGTTTTTCCTTATCATTTTATCAGATTAATGTGACTTGGAAATCTTGGAATTTCTTTATTTAAGTCTTTGCTGTGCAAACACTGGATCTTTTTAATGTTGGACATTTTGATTGTACAGTTGTAATTTTCTATTTGATTTGTTTTTATTATTCAAACAAGCAAGACAACTGATCTTACTGCTCACATATCTAATCACCAAACCACATATCAATGCACAGAATCAAAAGCACAGAAACACAAGTTGTGTGTAAGTTCACGTCTCAACTGATAAATTCTACATTATATTGTTAATGTTTGCTTTTGTTTGTTTGTCTTTAATTGCTACTTATAACACACCCCACCCCCAGCCACAGACAAACTTATAGTTGTGTCACTCAAAGTAATAAACTACTTTAGGCAGCTGCATAATATAGTAATAATTTCAGTGTGTGGTGCTTTTGTGTTACTTGTAATCCACTCAGTACATGTAACGTTTGATGTTGCAGGGAACAATTGTCTTGTAACATCTCGCACAAGTCTCTCACTTTCACGCACAATATTTCCTTTCATGACAGTTGATACAGGCGTGAGTTTTTATTGACTACACTGTTGCACCTTTTCCGAGCAGTATTCATGAGACATTTGATTTTAATGTGTGTATAAGGAAGAATCAAGCTTAATGTTCTTGTTATTTCCTTTTTAAATGTGACCGTATGACAGTGAGTGTCTCCTGTTTGCCTTTGTCCTGTTCTGCCTGTACCAATAAAAGCACATTATATTGTTGAAGTGCAATATAAAGGAAACCGCTGTCGAAGGGGAATGTAGACACTTGTAGCTTTATCTGCATCCTTTATTAAAGGTGTATCATGTTTTAAAAATAACTCTCAGGTGTTTTTTTGTTTTTTTATTTTGATGAGATGATTCATTTCCACAATAAGACACTGCCTTGCATTATTAAATTGTATTATTAAAATGTATTATTTATTAAAATGTTTGTGTCCACACATTTTCCACAGACACAAGACACAGTACTATGCTGTTTTTCACCTGAAAAGATACTTAATAATTCCTGTCATTGGTGCTGCAACCAATGATTATTTTTCCTTGATTCATAATCTGGTCGAAATACTTAAATACTTTAAATAGATGTTACAATTCCTAAAAGATAAATTGAAGGCTTAAAATGTCTTTTGTCCAACCAACTTTCCTTGATATCTACAGTACACACTTGTACAGAACATGGTCACAGGCTCTGCGATTGTACCACTTTACTCACTTAAATTCAGGAATGGGGATTTGATCAGTGAATTCATGTGTTTTCTAATGTTTTTTCAAAGAAAAATATAATGAAACAAGAAAATCTATTATATGTATAAACCACACCCATAGGTGCCCACAAACCCTCAGGATCACCTATCATTTTGGGTTAACATCATTTTATTTTTAATATACGTGTGTGTGTGTGTGTGTGTGTGTGTGTCATTAATCATTGATTGATTGTTCAGTATATGAATTGTCAAGTGAGAAATGATTACTAGTTAATTACTGTAATGCACTTTTTACAGGCCTCCCAAAGAAAACAGAGACTCCAGCTCATTCAGAACTCTGCTGCTCGGCTGTTGACCAGAACCAAGAGGAGAGAACACATTTGTCCAGTTCTCGCTCTGCACTGGCTGCCTGTTACACACAGGATTGGCTTTAAGGTTCTCCTCCTTACATACAAGGCTCTGAATGGATTAGGAGAGAGTTACATAGCTGACTCTTTAGTTAATAAGGTCCCCTCATGAACACTGAGATCATCTGCTCCAAATATCAGAGAAGCTAGTTTAGTGAACGTAAAAAACGTAATACATTTCTCTTTACTTCAGCCTTTTACTAGATCTTACTCTCCTGCCTTTAACATTTGTATCACTTTCTTTATCTGTTTTTATGCATTTTTTAAATTTGATTTTCTTATTTATTTCCTTTTCTTTTAAATGTCGTTTTGACATGTTCTTATGTTGAATAAAATCTGTTCTATTATATGAATTGCATTTTAACATGTTTTTATTAATATGTTTTTACTTTTATCTATATTGTATGTAAAGCACTTTGAGTTGCATTTCTTGTATGAAAGGTGCTAAACAAATAAAGTATATTGTATAAATATATATATTTATTTATTTATTTATAAGATAACCATATTAGAAAACTGGGGAAAATATCACATACTATCGAAGCGTATCGCATTCACTTAAGAGAACAAAAATTCTGCTCAGATTTTCTGAAAAAACAGAGCAGATTCTTTTTCTCCGTTTGCTAAAATGAATCAACTGATAATTTGAAGAGAACTTCTTGTTTTCTCTCTGTCATGTCTATTGGGGACCAACAGGGTCCCCAATAGACATGTTTTGGCCCCGGGGCTCCTCAGGCGGTGAATACGGCCATGTTCATCCTATTTCACTGCAGCTTCACGATCACTGTCCACAGCTGCAGGAGCCACAACAACAACCACAACAACAATAACAACAATAACAACAACATCAGCAGCAACAACATCAGCAGCAGCATCAGCACCAGCTGTGCGTGATGACGACACCACTCGGCGTCGGCGTGGTGCGTAGCGTAACATTCCATTGAGAAGAAGAGGGGAAAGATGGCGTCCTCTAACAATCCTCGCAAATTTAGCGAAAAAATCGCTCTGCATAACCAGAAACAGGCGGAGGAGACCGCGGCGTTCGAGGAAGTCATGAAGGAGCTGAACATCACCAGAGCTGCCCGGGTGAGACCAGCACAGACCGTCCGTAGCGCCGCTGTTTGTCTGCCTTTTCATGTGTTTCCCCCTCTCGCAGCTAACGAACGCTGCGGAGATCAACCTGACCGTCGGGATGCTAAAGTAGCTAAAGTAGCTAAAGTTGTTCCTGCACGTTCGCCGCGCACACAAATTAACGGCTTCCCGCCGCCCCGGTAGAGTCACCGCGGCCTCGGTCGTGGTACAGCCCGACGTGCGGTCGAGCAGCGGTGTTCTCCGGGCTGGGGGACGTGCACCTGCGCCCGGTCACAGCAGCTGACATTAAGCGAACACGTCGGGGGAAAAGCCCAGCATCACAACATGTCAGGAGAAGCAGCAGCTGGATGTGTTGCCTCTGAGAGCATCACATGTTATATCACCTGTGATCCCCCCGCTGCGTTAGCCAGACACGGTTAGCTTCACCTCTGCAGCCTGTTAGCCATGTGCTAACAATAAGCTCGCACCAGACTTTTTACTGAATGAATATTTAGCTGTAAAGAAGCCGCACTGTTGTTTTCTCGGCCCTGACCGGTGCATTCGGTTGGTTTATATCAACGTTGAGTCGCTGTCACTTTTGACAACTTCATCACAACAGTGGCGCAACTCAATGTTGTTTTTATTAGGTGTAAAAAAATGAATGAATGGAACAATGTCTTCAGATATGTTTTATCAGACCATCAGTCCAAAAACTGCTACATATGGCAGATAAAAGCATGAAATACTCCTTTTAGAGGATGTAGGCAGCAGATGTTTGTCATTTTTGCTTGAATAAATTGATAAACTTCAAGATTTTTACTGTTATCAAATGGCTACTAATAAATTTTCTGTTATTTGACCAATCACCAATAGTTCCAGCTCGATTATCTGCTTGTTGTTATTATCCCAAGAGATTTGGTTTAGAGCTGAAATGATGAGTTGTCTGACGATTATTATTGATAGGGAGGAAATCATGAGTCTCAGTGCTGGGTGGTTATGACCAAAAACTATATAGAGATAAAAAACTTCATCGGCCAATAGCGATCATTATTGATGTCAAATTATTATTTCTTTAGATATATGTTTTCTCCCGAGTGGAGGCTGTGGTTTTAAACTCATTTTTATGGGCAGAGAATGATAAATATGTTTGTGTGTTATACCATAAGATAAAATATGTAATATACCAACTCACGCTTCATCAGTGTAAATTTTACCTTTTGTATTATTGCTATTGATGAAAATTCTGTTGCGATTATAACATATATTGTTTTATTGTCCAGCCCTGCAGTTAACAATCATATAAAACAGAGTGATGATGTAAATCTTAATATTTTAGAAGATTGTATTTTCATTGAACAACCAGTCATCAAAATCAAAAATGTCCGTCAATCAATTAATTAAGGAGTTGTTTCTTCTGAATTTACCATAAAAATTGGACCATATTGTTACCAGGAAGTGTTTGGGCTAATTGCCGGCCCTGTTGCTGGAAATGATGCCCACTAACCACGCGCTGCGTCAGTGTGAACCTGAGCTGTACTGTCATTTACTGCATGGACAAGAATTCAATCAACTTCTCAGATCTGTGGTCTCTGCCTGATTTCTTTGTGTTGCCATCAGACCATCACATTTAGTTCGTTCTTGGTACAGGAGGCCTTCCATCACAGTGTTTCTCGTAATAACATACATGACTTTTGTGAGTTTTCTTTTTCGTGTGTTCTGACATGTGGCTGATGTAATAGCCAGATGTGTTACACGGAAAGTCTGATTGTAATTACACCAGCTGTCAGTCAGGTGTCATTCACATCAGCTGATGTGATTTTTAAAGATGTCGTCTGCCTCTTTGGTGACTCATGAAACAGCCACATCGGCCTGTCTCATCATCATCATCATCATCATCATCATTATCACATCATCATTACATCATTCATGTGTCATTTAATGGATTAATTTATCATTCACCTCACAACTGTGGACTGACAGGCATCATTCATTTTTAGTATCACCCTTTTTTTGTGAATCGAATCAATCATTCACTCATGCTTTCATGCAATTTTACTTTGCACAGTTGCAGTTACAGAAGACCCAGTATTTGCAACTAGGGCAGAATCGTGGACAGTACTATGGAGGCTCACTGCCCAATGTCAATCAGATTGGAAATGGCAACATTGACCTGCCTTTTCAGGTGAGCCCTTAGCCTCTCGGCTGGTAAATCACAGGTTTGTTCTCGACCAGTGTACCTTTCTTAGCTGTTGCTGATGATATTGGACATGCAAAGGTTGCAGTTATGTGTAGTATTGGTGAAAGATTGGCTCAAAACAGTGAATTTTAGAGTCTACAGGATCAGCTTGAGGGCAGTAGAGTGTTCGACCAGGTTTTGTCTTGGTTCAGGAACGAAAGGAAGTCAGAAGTGCACGACAAGATATACACGTTCTACTCTGACGTGTAATTTGGTTCCTAAATTTTTAAGTATATCATTGCTTGTCATGGCTTTCCATCTTTAAATACATTTGCCAACTCAAGCACCAGTATGGGGGGCCCATGGCTTGACTCATTTTGAAATGAACACATTTACACCATTAATCCTAAAACATTATCGTAAGAGGTAGTTTTGCTGTGTAGGTAAGTGGGTTTTCCTCGCCTCATTCACCTGGTGTGTTCACTCTAGAACTCGGTGCTGGATACCAGTCGAACAACCAGGCACCACGGGCTGGTGGAGCGTGTTTACCGTGACCGGAACCGCATCACATCTCCTCACCGCCGGCCGCTGTCAGTCGACAAACATGGACGCCAAATATCCTTTGTTTAAGGATGTTTTGACATTATTTGTAATTGCTTTTGATTTTAGAGGGTGTGTTTTATCCCAGTGGGATTCACACCTTCTCTTGTTTTGGTCTGCCTTTGGTAACAGACACTTGGGGCAAGTTAAGTTGTTTGATTTATACATTACCGCAGACTTGACATTATCTTAGTTGGTTTCAAATATTAACACTTTTTAAGGGGATACACTTGTCTCCTTGTTGCTGTTATTTATTTGGAATCCAAACTGTTCACAGACACAAATACAATGCAACTTTAATTTCCGCTGCATTATTTTATAATTGTTATAACGGATATTCTCGAGAATGAATTTGAACTTGAGACAAATATTTGTCCGTCTTCAAGATCGAGCTTTGAGACTTAGTTTAGCTAACAGAAGTAAGTAAGGAGTGTAATTTCAATGTATTATAAAAGTAACTGGAATTTTTGGCTCTCTTGGTTTATGAGCTATTAAATAAAAACAATGAAAATTTGAGACCTCAGACTGAAGCAGTGGATATTTGCCTGATTCGTTTAGTGTGATTTCTCTGCATTATATGTATGTCTAACACAAGAAGTGGTGATAGTGAGCTATCGTCTCAGTGAGGTGAATTTGAGAGCGTGCATTGTTTCTCTCTTGTTGACAGGATTATTCTTAGAAATATGTTCCACTATTAGATAACAAGACACCGACTCAAGCCCCTTTCAATGTAATTAGATCCCAACACTTGTGTGTATGCATGAGGTCCATCAGGTTGAATCAGCCAAGAGGCATGGAAGTATGGATTAGCGTAGATCCATGTTTCATCCCGTCTACTTTATGAGCCTTAACTAAATTCACATTGACAGCTGTCCTTACAGCTCAGTTTACCTCTCACCACCGCCAGACACTAGCTGGAGAAGGTAAGCAACTCCCATTTTTCACAAAGTGATAAATAGTTCAAAACAAAACAGTATACAGTTCAATTGCAAATAATTAACTTGCAAAACTCTGCATCTGTGTTGTTACAAAACCTCCAAATTCATCAAAAACAAAGAAGGCCACACAAATGTCAGATAAAAGTGATTCTTAAAGTGTTCGATGCTGAAGAATTTGCACTCAGATTTTACTGACGTCTCATCTTTCTCACACATGCAGGACAAATTCAGACTCTGCCTTACACCAGAGCGCCATGAATCCGAAGCCCCAGGAGGTGTTTGCAGGGGGATCGCAGGAGCTGCAGCCAAAACGAGGTAACACAAGCTACAGATACAGAGCTGCTTTTATTTATTAATGTGAGACAATGGCAAACTTTAAGCAACACTAAAGGGTTTGTGTCACACATAAAAGAATGGATCCCTAGTCTTGATGAAATATTTATGGAGAGAAACACATACTGATCTCGGGCAGGGAACTGCCCCGGCATGCAGTGTAGCATACAGTCGGCGGCTGGCTGTAGAGTAAAGTAACATCTCTCAATGAAGCTGACTCATGATAATCTGGAGAGGAGGATCAATAATTCTCTGATTATCCATGGATTATGTCTTTTTATGTGCAAAGCTCTGCTATAATGAAGCCAAGATTGCCTGGCATCCACTCAAACCGTCTGGTGGTCACCTTGCTATTTTTAGAGACTCGGGAATCTAGTGCACAGCACTTTATTTTGCTTGACTGGGCAGGATATTGATGACTCATTTCTTGCACTGATTTGAATTGTTGTGTATTTTGTCTTAGCAAGCAACTGTGTCTTGCTGTTTCACTAATTAGTACTGCTGCTAACAGTGCCTGGGATGGAGGACTCAGAGTCGAACGCAGACAAGGATGCACAGGAACAGTTGTGGAATGACAAGAAGGTACTGATGGGAGAGGGAAGGGCTGCAAGGTTTTACACTTTGTTGAGATACAAGAATCGTGGCTCATGATTTCATTCTCTCCTCAGGATGAGTCGAAGCCCAACACATGCGATGTCCCTGGAATCAAGTGAGTGGCACAAGTCAATTGGGTTCTTATTCTTTACTGTGAAACACTATCGGAGTATTGCAGCCGCCACACAGCCATAAATAAGTCATGCTGTAAGTGCACTGATACAAGACAGCTGGTCGAGGAAACGTGCTGGAAAGGCACTTTTAACATGGTCCCCTATTGTCTAAGAGGAAATGTTTGTGGTAGCGCACAACTGATCTCAATAAAAAGCAGAAAGATGTGAATAGTGTTTCTTATTGTATATTTATTATGTATTCTGTTTTATTTATTATATTTAATGTGTTCTATGGCAAGAACACACTGGCCTGTGACATCATCATGCATCATATGGCAGCCGGGTGTTCACCCAAAGACTCCCATTAGGTACACATATATTTAATGAATTCTATTTTATAGTCATCTGTTGTTATTTTTCAGCACCACTAAAAAGAAAGTTAAATATATGTCTCTACAATTTTGCATATAGTTAAAGTCACAAAACGGTCGCCAGTCCAGAAATTCAGATTACAGGAAACAGAAATGTCACTTTCAAATTAATTACCACACAGACTGATACTAAACAACTGAATAGCAATTTGAACAAATGGCCAGATCTAAATATATGACTCAATCTTATTTTGAAGCATCAGTATCTGTAGTTAAACATATTTGCGTCTGTGTTTGTTGGTCAAAATCTAGCCACTCATAGTTTTGAAAAATCAAAAAGGTTTTCTTTTGACCGATGAAACTTTTTTTTTCTTTTTAGTATATTCCCATCACCAGACCAGGAATTGAACCCATCTGTGCTCCCAGCTGCGCACAACACCGGCGGTTCGCTGCCTGATCTGACCAACATCCAGTTCCCTCCTCCACTGTCCACTCCGCTGGACCCCGAGGACACTGTGGCCTTCCCCTCCCTCAGCTCGTCCAACAGCACGGGCAGCCTGACCACCAACCTCACCCACCTGGGCATCAGCGCAGCCAGTCACGGTAACAGCTGTTAATTCACTTTCCATATTTGGGGAGGTTGAGTAAATGTTAACGAAGACAAGTCAAATGGTAAGAAATGTAAATATGTTTACATCACCAGAATCTATTATGAACTTAACAAAGAAAAATACATGATGCATTTTCAGTTTCAAAATAAACAGGATGCTATTCTACGCTCAAATCCACCACCTCCAGTGAAAGCACATGCAGTGTTGGCACGATCTCCGAGTCTGGATCAGCAGGCTATTGGCTGCTTTTCATCATATCTGATGGTTTGTTCTTTCTGGGCTGATGATCAGTTTGGCTCAACAGCATCACTTGGTCTCAGTCTCTCGTATTTAAAGAACTCAGTGTGGAAAAACCCAATGGACAAAGTGAGAGTCATTTCAAACAGACTTTAGCATTTACATTTTGCCGGCATGTTTTCCTCCAATATGTATTTATTAAACAACTATTGAGATTGTCGATCGATATTAAGGTATTTTCAAGATTTAAATAATCTCAGGATGCAACTTCTCAAACATGCTTTTATTTGTTATACTTGACATAGGAGAATAGTTTTATTTACAGTTTGCTTTTAGCCTTTTAAAGTCCCATCTTAAGACAAAGTTTTAATTGAAGAGCCTTTCCTGCTTTTACTTGAATTTAAATTTCCGTTGAACTGTCTTGTAGCTTTTGTAACTCTTCTTTTCAATTCTGAATATTTTACGACTGGTTGCTGTCTTGTGAAGCATTTTGTTATGAGATTATTGAAAAGTGCTCTGTCAGTAATAATAATATACTATTATTATTTATTCAGAAATCAATATTAAATTCTGTGCTGTCCCTCAATGTAGTCATTAATGTCAGTCAATCAGTTTTTGTTTTCAAATCAGTTTGTTGGTCAAACACACTAATAGTGTCTGTTGTCCTCCGCAGGGATCCCCACCTCCTCTCAGCCCACCATGACTGTAACGGCACAGCGCCGGCAACCTCCTGTGGTGCCGCTCACCCTCACCTCTGACCTCCATCTCCAACAGTCGCCACAGCAGTTCTCTCCCACCCTGTCCTCACCGGTCAACATCACACAGGTAAGGATCTGCTGATCCAGCTTTAATCTGTGGCCTCGATGGTGTTTTTACAATAGTAGAATAGTCAAACCCAGGGACAAAGCCCAATCTTAACCAAAGTCTGTATCCTTCTTTCCTCAGGCCGTACCAACAGAGTCATTGACCCTGGAGCAGCTTGCCCAGTATCCCCTGTTCAACCAGTTGACGGTTCAGGCCCAGGTTCAGCTGCTCAGCGACCTGCAGAAGCAGCAGCAGGTCCTGTCGCAGGGCATCCAGCTCATCACTTTCCCGACTCCAGCCTCCACTGGCACCGCCAGCAGCCCCTCCCCAGACAGCCAGACCCAGACAACCGCCAGCATCAGCATCAGCTCGGTAAGAAGCTGTTGAGTCAGAGAGAGGAAGCAGAGATAACAGTAAGCCTGAGGAAACGACTGGCACCGTTTTGCTTATTCTTAAGCTTCTATTCATTTTGTTAATTTATTGTTCGGCCCAGAATACAGCCTGGTAAATACCTTCACGCATTAATTTGTCATATCTTAGAATAACTCACCTTCCCAGGAGAAACACTTCTCTACTCTTGACTTGACCTTTAATTCTATTAGTTGTGTGATATTCCGGAAGATGCTTACAGATCTTTTAAACATGAATCTATGTGTACTGTTAAAGCAAGAAATTGACTGAAAGAAGTTTAGAAGAAGCACAAATACTAGTTTGACCACTCGCTATGGCCCCGTTCAGACCTGGTATTCAAAGTGTGTCCAAGAAGGCCAAATTATGTTGTTTTTACCAAGTTGGAGTTAACATGTGTGAGAGTGTGTGCGTGTGTTTTTTACCAATTCAAGTTAAGTTTCAATCCTCGTGTTGATCAGCGTGTAGATACTGAGAAGCCTAAAAATATATTGAATCTGTAGTGGGTCAGAGACGTCAGCTAAGTTGGCGGTCCTTCATTATTTGGTTCCAGGACTTCGAAAGGAATGTGGCCACATGGGTCGCAGACCACCTTCGAATGTGGGTGTGCTCAGACCTGAATGTGGCGCTTTCTACTTGTGATCAGATTACTCAGGGCAGATGTTAATACAAGGTCTGAACGGGGTCTGTAATACAACAGTAACTTTAACTGTACCGTTTAACTCCAACTTGGAGCAACAGATGTTACTGTTATATTTTCCAGATGTGTAGACAAACTTGCCAGCCACAGATGTCCCACATGATGTCTGGGGGCGATTGGATATATTTCCCACCTACACTTAAACACACTCTACACTCCACCGAGCAGATTCTTCGCTGATGCCCTCTCACAACCCATCCTTTGAGATTTGTGTGTGACTGGCATGAAGCTTAGTGCTAGCTAACCCTCTTCCCTCCAACAGTACCGCAATCAGACTGGCTCACCAGCCACTCAGTCTCCAACCTCCCCAGTCTCCAATCAAGGCTTCTCCCCCGGCGGCTCACCTCAAGTAAGGGCCCACCCACCGAGCTAGCTGCTGTTTGGGGAAGGGCTTTGCACCTGGGGGAAAGCTAATCGTAGATGAGTCAGGCTGCTTTTTTTCGTTCTCTGTATCGGCAGTTTAACCGCTCATGGTGTCAGCACCTGCATAACCCACATCTTCATCACCACTGTCGCTGTTCACTCTGTGCATGACTACACGGCCATAGTTTGTTGATGGAGGCCCCGACTGTGTTACTGTGGATAAAGGTTTTTTAGGTTTGAGCTACAGATGATTGAAACCATGTTCTCTTGTGATAGATACTCGTAGTGATGGAAAAGTGATCAAATATTTCCAAAATAGTGTTATACATGATTTAATTCTTGGCTGTTTTTCTTTGTGCTTAATTAATTTCTGCAGTCAAGACTTTAGGAGATGCTAAGAACCCTCTGTCACTATAAACGCACCACGAAATTCCCATCGAACCGACTTAAAAACACTCGCTAACACAGTAACATCTAAGAAGAACCAATAATCCATCTGTTGAGGACAGAAATACTCTCTCCACGTGAACATGTTAAAGTCTCATCTTTGAACATAAGACAACTTCTGCTTTTTCAAACCAAATTAACAGGAATAAATATCCTTTCGGCAGACCAGTGTGTTATATTAGCTCCTATTGTTTCAATTTTTAACATTTTTGATTTTTTTTTTCTGTTTTCTTGCCCACAAGCATCCTCCCTCGTATTTAGGGTCACTGGAGTGCCACTCTTTGCATCACTTTACATCTGTTATTTACATACACAACAAATCGCTGTCGCTGCCTCCTTTGGGGAAGAGTCATCAGAGCTTTATTCCATCTTCAATATAACCTTCGAAAGGAAGGAAAATAACAGCTGCATGTGTTTTCATAATACACTTTGGCTCTAGTGTTTTTCGAGGTGCAAAGCCATTTCATGGCTGAAGGCCACAGCAACAAAAGTAGTTACTCTGTCAAAAGCTGAAATAAGTCAGACAAAATAGAAATAACAGGCATTTTAGTTAATGTGAGAAATGGCTGACTTGGAAATGTGCAGAGGAGAGACTCGAAAAGGTAGAATGTACAGTTTATGATGCCGATCAAACCAACTAAATCCTGATATTAGACACTGATCAAGTCCTCAGGTCATCTCAGTTGCATCAGTAATGTTGGAAATGTTAGACCGGGGCTCCACCACTGAAGAAAGCCAATCACAGTGTTGACTCTGTTCGATAGCGCTTTTCTCATTGCAAGAATATTTTGAAGGGAAAGTTTGGTGTTTATTCACCTGCTGGTTTTCTCAGAATTTACTCAGCTCTTTGATTGTAGAGATGTGGGACACAGGCTTTGGCAAGAAGGACATTGGGTGGAAAAAAGTCCCAGAAGCTTTTTTAAGAGAACTTTTACAGAATCTTCTACTCTCAAACTTTGTCTTTTAATCCAAGTAAAGATAAACATCCTTAGAAATATAGTAATATATATATATATATATATATATATATATATATATATATATAGTATAACATAGCAAATCCAAATGCTGACAATGAGGAGGATCATTGTGGTCCTCATCCTGATACAACTTGTTCTCGCCGCCCAAACCTCTACAGCCGAAGAAAGTAAAATATGAGAATATCCCTCAGGTTGACAAATACAAGAATTTCCCTTCAACATGTTGATCTGTGTTTTTCGTCATGAACAGGGCTGCCGTGGTCAGTGTATCACTGCAGTTGTGTGTCCTGACCACAGGGTCGGGACACACAACCACATCATGTTCATTCACATCCACACCTTCATCACTTACAATTTTTTTTAAGTTGTTTATTTTGATAGGACAGTGTGAAAGGGGAAAGGGGGGGGGGGGGGGGGTAGTGTATAACATGCAGCATAAGGCAGCAGGTCGGAATCGAACTTGTGCCGCTGTAAAGAGGCTTGAAGCCTTGGTATATGGGGCGCCAAATCTACCAGGTGAGCTATGCGGTGCCCCCACACCTTCAGAAAATAGAAATAATTCAGTGTGTGTGTGTGTGGTGAATATAAACATCAAACAAAGAAAACAAAACTTATTTTTTTTAACTCTTTCCAGTGTTTCATTCACCTCTTTTTAACTCTCGACCACGATAGCTCTTGTCACAAAAACCATTCGCTTCGGTCACTGCTCAGTCCGACAGTCGTGCTACTTTGTGTTTTGCTTGTGTTTTCTGTTCGTCCATCGCTGCAGTTGCTGCTTGTGGGCCCAGATAAACCGGCCTTGTGGCTGATGTAGCTTTTCCTGTTGTTTGTTTTAATCGGAGCTGCTTTCTTCCTCTTTGTTCTGAATCTCGTCACCTCCTTCTTCTCTCCAGCACATCCCCTTAGTGGGCAGTATATTTGGCGACTCCTTCTATGATCAGCAGTTGACATCGAGGCAGACCAATGCACTTTCTCACCAGGTGACACAGAACACACAAACAACAGCCAGAGAATTTGATGTCTTCGCAAAGCCCCTAACTTTACACCACATCTGCTCTTCACTGGTTTGTAGCTGGAGCAGTTCAACATGATCGAGAACCCCATCAGCTCCGCCAGCCTTTACAACCAGTGCTCCACCCTCAACTACACACAGGCAGCCATGATGGGCCTCACTGGCAGCAGCCTACAGGACTCTCAGCAGCTCGGCTACAGTAGCCACAGCAACATCCCCAATATCATCCTCACAGGTAGCCACACGGGCCAAACCACTACATCCACTTTTACCTTATTCCACTTGTACTGAGTTTGACCCTGAGCTCATGGAAACATGTAAATACTGTTAACTTCTCAGAAGGTTATAATAAGATCTTGGATTTTTCTGGCGCCTTTCAAGGTGCACTAGGCTGCGTAACAAGGTAAGGAAAACAGAGAAGGGAATAACAAAGTAACGATAAAACAAACCAGAAACAGAAAATTATATAAATAGCAATGCCTGCAGGAGAAAGTGTCCAAACTTCCACCGCTGTACTGGTGATATATTGTATTTGCAGCTTCAAACAGGAAACACGTCTCCAAACATGTCCCTGGGTTCTTTAAACTGAAAATGATATTCTTCTAAATAGATATATTCTGGCTTTTCATGTGATCTGTGTTTAATATTTTCTAGTTACTGTCGCTGGTTAAAAATGCAAACACTTGTTTTAAATTTAGTTCCGTCTGTGTAAAAAATCTCAATTTGACACTTGTCAACCTGCCTCGTCTTCCTCGGACGTCAGTTCCAGGGTTTTTCTCTAACGTGTCGTATCTCAGTCACAGGTGAGTCTCCTCCGAGCCTCTCCAAAGAGCTGACCAACTCTCTGGCTGGTGTCGGCGATGTCAGCTTCGACACAGACTCTCAGTTTCCTCTGGACGAGCTGAAGATCGACCCGCTCACCCTGGACGGACTGCACATGCTCAACGACCCCGACATGGTGCTCGCCGACCCGGCCACCGAGGACACGTTCAGGATGGACAGGCTGTAACGTTAGAGGCTGACTGTGGCCAATAACAAGAAGAGGAAAAAAAAAAACACTAACTTGTGAATGGAGAGAAACAAAGGGCAGGATGAACCCTCTCCCTCGTTGCATGGCTGTCCAGCTGTCCGACCTCGCCCTCATCTCCGTGAAGCCCTTCGAAACGACGCGCCACCCAAAGACAGCAGGGAATAAGACATCCAGTGGCTTGCTGGGGAATGGCCCTGCTGTCCATTTGAATGAGATTGGTCGCTCAGCGCTTTCGCTAGCCTGCTGTGTTTACAGTGTACCATTACATGCCACATATATTCCAAACGCACATTTGACCTTTTTTTTTTCTCTTCATATCCACTTATGTATTTGTTTATATTTGCTCGTAGCAGGAAGCTGCTCGGACATTGGGCTAAACCGTTTCCTGTTATAACGGCTGTTGTTCAAAAAACCAACAAAAAAGAGGATAAAAAAAAAAAAAACTCCATCCGGTTTGCTCGTACCTGGCGATCAGGTGAATTGGTTTTCCCATCATGCTGTAACAGCTTTCTATTTCACACTCAAAGCTTTATTTTTGACAACCAAAAGTTATTTTCATCATGTACTGTATGTTTTGATGCTTTATGTATTTATATGTTCTATTTATTTATTTGGTTAAAGATTTTATATTCTATTTCATAATTTAAATTTGATGCCAAAATGCTCTCTGTCAGCATAGTGTACAATTGCACTGATGTAATTTGTGTCTATTTATTAATCACTAACATATTTATATTGTGTTTGTTAAGCTACTTGGTTAATGAAGGAGTGCAAAACCTCCCCATAGTTGCTCTTCGGTGTTAGATGTGCCATTCTCCGATGTAGGCACGTGCTAGACGTTGCCGTGCTGCCGCCCACCGCTTAAATCAAAACGTCCTAGTTTCCAATAATGGATGGTTCTACGCCACTGAAATTATTTTTTATCTGAGAAAATCATCAGGTATTTCTATTCAACTAGAAAGCGAGAGAAACGCGTCCAAAATTAATGTTCTGCAGGTAAAAAGCCAACACACGTTCAGACTGCCGCCGTCTGTTTTTAAACCAGAGAACACTAAAGTCTCAAATCTTTTGAAGTCGTCACTGTGAAATCACCTGATTTTGCCTTACATGAGTGTTCTACTGTTCTACTTCAGTGTCTAACGTGACAGCGTATTTTCGTAACTTATTGTAACATTTCGTGTATTTGAGAGGAACTTAACTTTTGATCAGTGATACTTGTGGTTCTGTTGTGTAAGGTTTGACAAATCAATGTACTGTATTTTGTAGCGGTACAGTTTATAGCCAAATTGTCAATGTTTTTTAAAAGTGGGGCAAAAAAAATAAGAAACTTAAAAAAAAAATTCAAAGTATGGGTTTGAAGTATTTGAGAAGCGGTGCAATTATGGGGAGGCTTTTTGCTCCTGAACAGGGAAGCTCTAACAAAAACGCTGCTGATCTTTGCCACAGTCAATAACAAAGTACTCTACAGCAAATAGAGATTTCCACCATCGATTGTAGGATATAACTTAAAACGCCTTCAAACGGTTGTATCCATAAGATGCAATCTTACGATTTCAGAGTTTATGAAAATAAGGATATTTTTACTATAGTAAGTAAAGTGAACAGAACATAGAGGTTCCATATAAGAAAGAATGAGTGTATTTATATATTTAAAGTACTTTATGCAATTTCTTGCCAGCAACAAGATCGGCCTTGTTCTATTCAGTGTTGCAAACACCTAAAATGGTCACAACAACAACAACAACAGTCAAGGACGTAGTCGAGTCTGAAACTGTAAATGTACTCGCATCATCACTAACTATGTCCATGACAAACACGCGTCTCTTTTGCCAAAATGTATGAAAACAAGTGTCAAATTTAAAAAACTGCACCTCAGATTTCAGTCTGCTTCGGCCTTTTGTCAGAGTTTCCCTGAGAGTCGTTTGTAGGTCTGTGGGATCATGTTTGGTATATTGTTATATTTGTGTACAGACGTGCTAATCACTTACTCACCTAAAGCGCTGTTGGGAAGAATTCCCCCACCTCCCCCCTTCTTCTTCTTCTTCTTCTTCTTCTTCTTCCCGAGAAAGGAATCACGTTTGGTTTTACTGCCCACCTCCACAGTTTCTCATCTGCTGTGCTCCTCCACGAAAAGTTTTGTTTGCCTTCGACAGATCTGTGATTCCTATGCAAATAAGAGAAAAAAACAAATCACCCTTAAAGGAAAAAACAATCCTCCAACCTCCTGATGTTTTATTGTTTGACACATTCCAGAAGTTAAGCTGGATTTATACTTTTGCAATGGTTTGGTGATGGAGCGAGGCTCAGAGCTGCATGTAGAGATGTGATCAGGCTGCTCGGGTTCTGTGTGACGTGGTGCCAAAGGTTGAACATGGTAGAAATGGCTATTGAGGACAACACGGAGAAAGAGATTCACTCATCTCCCATTGGCAGTAGCTTGATATATTTATATTGTGAACTAGTGGCGCCATTCCAGTGCTAACTATCTGTCCACCGTCACTGTATGGTGTTTTTTTTTTTCTTTATTCAAGAGCGAGGTCTTTCAGTTTGAGAGCTGGACTTTTTTGATTTCACCTTCAGATTTTGTACTGCTCTCACTTTAACCTTCACATCTAAGTAGCCCCTGCTTGTGCTTGGATTTCAATCACTAGACAAATGTGTATTTTGAGAATAGGCTGCATCTCCTTGGATCAAATTGAATTGTGAAAAGACGCAGACTTGATCGGTTGGAGGATGCTGGCTGCAGGATGTGGAGTTTTTGCAGTGGTGCTATGACAATCAAATGAAATAGTTTGCAGAACTGCGAATTTATACAGAGAAGCATAAATCCAGCTTTACTTAATTCTTTTTTTTGTTTTCTAAATTGCTCGCCCCTCCTTTTCTTTTCTTGAATCACTTGTTGATAATCTCGACAACCACCTTCACACAAACTGCATCTCTGCCTCTTCTACGGTAAATGACTTCTGTGTGACTGTTGCTCTTCAAGAATCCTAAAGGAACAAAACTTAACTTAAGGTTTTAGATCGATGAAACATTTATCTGTAGTTACTGAAAACATCTGGCAGTTACGAGCCAGGTACTGAAAAATAAGCCACTAAAACGAAACCCCCAGAAATGCACAACACTTTACCAGAAGCTGATTTTCTTTATATAAAGTCGGATTTTTCCTCAAAGTTTTTTATTACTAAAAAAAAATATGTTCTTATTTGATCTTTCAGCCTGATGTCACCGATGCAGTGTGGGTATTGCCAGTGGTTGGAGCTCTCCTGTCATTTCCTCTTCTCTCATCCTGCTGAATAACAGTCATCCACACTGACCTTGTACATACGCTATAGCTGAAACTAAATGCATGACTATACTGACAGACAGAACCTCGATAAACGAAGACCTTCTCTTGCTCCACAGGTTTTGATCCGTGTAACGTTCAAGCGATCACACAGTCTAGAGGGATGCATGTATGGGTTTCTCCTGTGCGACAAGTTTTAATTTCTGTTAAAGTGACTCTGTTACCTCCATCTCTGTATAATGGTTCTTCACGAATGATAAAAGAATGTAATCTCTGTGGCACCGTCCTATAGTTCCAGCCTGTTGCCGAATGACCCCCGACCTTTGGAGTGTTTTGGCCCTTGTGTTTGGCCCCTTCTCTCTTTCTCTCTCTCTGCTCTTCAATCTTCTCCTCCCGACTGTTGCTCGTTCCACTCCTCTTCCTACTGTAGCATCTGTGCACGAGACGCTGTAAATGGTCAATTCTCGTATGAAAAAGAGCATCCTCCCCCCCCACCTCCTCCTCCTCCTATCTGCACTACCTTTTTGGCTTGCTTGAGAAAATGGGAGAGGGCGACGTCCGATTGCAGATTGGCACGGCGCACTGGTCGTTTGCATACGCAGACTTGAAAGTTCTGACGCCTCTGCATTACGCAGTCAACTGCATGACATGATAGACACGTGAAGAAGATTCTGACTGTTTTATCTCGTTGCCTATCATGTCAGGTTCCGGACTGGGTAAAGTGTAATTCTGTTCTGTTTTGTTTTTTTGTGCAATGGTTTGTCCACTAGTTGCTTGGCACTTTATTTGTGGCTTCCTGGCTTTTGAGCAGGGACTGTTCTGCCCGATGTGAATGCTGACTCTTTCACTACAGATGTGTACACCGGAGATATTTTCATGTCAAAGAAAAGATGAATTCTCTATTTTCCTTTGTAAACTATATTTTGGCTTATCTTGTTAATTATTTTATTTTATTTTTTGTTCTTTAATCTGTGAAGATTTTAGGAGATGCAACACTAGAAAGGGCTTACTCCAGTGCAGCTTGCGCGCTCGTGTTGGGAAGGAACGGCGCTCCGAATGTATTTCTCTGGTGGTCATTTCCCCCCCCCCCACACACACACACATCTGAGTGAGTCACGTACAAACGGTGACATTAAAACGACCCGAGTGCAGTGGTTAGTTTCAGCCTCAAAAAGACTCGACACTCACGCTGCCACTAACAACGCAACAGTGCTGCCTCCGCAGTCTCACCTCCTGAAATTATCCAGACCCTAAAACGCAGGTGACATGACGAATGTGTGATTCCTGTCAAAAGTCAAACATGTGCAGTTCTCCTGCAGAACACCGTGATCTACCAGATGTGTACAGCTGCTAGAAACATGGTGGATAAAGCACGGTGAGCTGCAAGATGTGTGAAGGTCACCAAGTTGTCATCACCAAGTGATGACATATGAGACCAGGACATTTCACTCGTCACACAGAGGGAACAGCAAAGGTTAAGAGTTGGATTTAAGCAGCTAATACGACTTTGATTAAAGTTGGAGCTAGAATGTCACTCAGTGGAGCACAAACCTCCGCCCAGGCCCCACAGTCTTATAGGGAAAACCAATTAAATTCAGGTTTTATTTCATCAAGATCCATGAATTATTCTCTGAGAATACGTAAAATTGTGCAATCTTGACGAAAAAAACTAAAATAACCTGGATTCCTGAAGTCTGCAACTAAATGTTATGGATTCTTCCCTGGGTTGTTTCCCACTCCACAAAATGTCATTGAAATCGTTAAGTAGTTTTTTGCAGAATCCTGCAGACAAACAGTAAAAATAAAAAAGATCGTTTTTTAGGGTAAAAGAAATACAACCTTTGTTACATCTTTACTTCTCACATGTAGACTTTGACTTTTCATCTTAACACTTTGCATTAGTGTCACTAAATCTAGTGAGTCTGAAACTAAACACTGAATTGTTAAAAATAAATTCTGGCCAACGAACTAAAACTGGAGGTCAATCTTTCAAACACGAGAAGGACGGATCAGCTCAAATCATCTTCCACGTCTCGTAAATCATTGACATTTCACTCACTTGCTTCTTTTAGGTTGAGACTCCACTTCTCTTTCTAGCACAGCCCATGTTTCCGTTGTGTTAAAAAGCCTTGATTCTAAATCTGAAAACGCAGATGAGTGAAGCTCAAACAGGCGTCCTGTGTTTCCTCGGTCCCGAAAACAAAAGCTTAGAGTTGCTGCTCAGTCGTTTTTCTGCTTTTTCCCTGAGAGCTTTAGGTCTGAATAACGTGTCCCTTTAATAACCTGGGTTTTCTAACCACAATTCATAGAAACATGTAAAAGGTTATGAAAAAAAAAAACACAGTTTAAGTTCCACTTCAAGCTTATAGTGAGAATAGCATTATAATCACTGTTGTCCTGTAAGTCGTAGTAAAAAGATCTGTAGTTCTTTATTTGTTGCCGTGATTCTCCTTATGTGACCATTTGTTTATAAGAGGAAAGAAAAATGTCAATTAAATTGAATGTGGAAAAACAGATTTTTCTCTGCACACGTCTTGATTTGCAGAATAATATCAATTTAAAAACAAAATGTCATCTGACAACATGGCAGCAGCGTGTTGCTGTGGACATGCATGATGTTTCGATCCTGTTGTATATTGTCTTTGCTATCGTTTCTATTTTGTAATCTGTATTTCCAAATGCAAAATTTAACAGATTATTTTGGATATGTGCATGCTTGTGAAATGTGCAGAATGTTGATTTCCACTAAAAGCTGTTGAGTTTGAAAAAAAAAGGTCACGTCTGTTAAAGTCACATTTTTTCCCTTGTTTATAGAGGATAGGAATGAATATATGTTAAATAATATATATTACTTCATTTATGGAGCGCTTACTATACTACACTTAACTGTTCTTGCACTTGCTAATACTCAAAGATGTTATTTTTTTCATTATGATTTCATCCATATCGGTTATTTTTCCCACACTTAAAGCATTTGACATGTTTGCATTTTAAAGCTACCTCTCAAATTGATTATTTCACAATTGATTTTAATGCTAATATTCTATGATTATTGATCAAAATCTGTATATTTGAATATAAACAATCACCAGTGCTGCCAACACTAGCACCAGTAGAGCACATACTTTCACCAAGACCCTACATTTATTCATAACTCACTCATTTCCCAAACACCCATATATATCAGTCCTCTAAACATGCCAGATTTGTTTCTTATCAAGATGGATGAATTATTCTCATCTAGTTAAAAGTCTAATCAACAAAAATGTTGAAAAACATCTCGCAATGTTAAAGACACTAAAAAACAAATCCACACCAACATTTAATGGGTTCTTACTTGATTCATGTCCCGCCCCTCCACAAAATTCTATGGAAGTCAGCTGAGTAGTTTTTGCTTAATCCTGCCAACGTAAACACCACTTCCATGATGGAGGGTAAAAGAAGTTAAAATTCAGATACTGCACATAATTTACTAAAATCCACTTTTATTTGTTTGGAAGAATACAATGACAGTTGTAAAAATATAGTTAATGATATTTAGTTGCAACGTTATTTTACACACATCTCTATAGAAAAAACGATGAATTTCTGTTGAACATTTAATTTTATATCGCTAGTTCCCTCTGAGGAGTTTTTACAGCCGCAGAGTTTCTTCTCCTCCAACACGAGTCTTTTCATCTCCCTTCAGACACATTCCTCTGACTTTTGTTCGTCGGTTTTCTTTCTTGGACTCAGTTGTGCAGTGGAGAGTTCCCTGAATTCCCGGGTCATGTCCCCCTGTCCCATCAGCCCACCAGATGGACCTGCTGAGCTCTGTAGGTGTCAAAGTCCTCGGGAAGAGTATCTGAAACAAAATGACCACATGAAAGTTAATTTAGTGTCCGAGCAGCCGACAGGAATATGGAGCTGGAACATTACTGGAACATCTACGGCTGCATTCACACCTGTATTGTTTATTTGTATTTGGCAAGCGAGTAAAACGTGCAATTATAATTTTACACTTTTAGTTCATATTTGACTATTTGCAAATGGATTTGTAACAATTGAAGGTTGACTGGCCGCAGTCGATCGTCTGTGACGCTGGACTCACCGTTGCAGCGATAACGCAGGTTGGCCCAGATGATGTTCTCCTGCGAGAAACAGAAGACTCCGAGTCGGCCTCCTCTCATCGTGGTGTCGATGATGACGCCCGTGTCTGCCACCATCTGAGGACCCTCGTAGAAACGAACTCTGAAAACATCACACAGTGAAGAATACAGACTTTTACGTTATTGTGTCCGTAAACAAGACAAATCTAGAAACAGCTTCGATATGTTTCTTTTTCTCTTTGCTAGCACTTAGCAGTTTGTCTTTGTGCTAAGCTAAGCTTAACATGTCAGGGACCAAACCATAGACTGTATAAATATGGACGACGTCGACATGTCCACTTTCTCCAACTATACAGAAATGAAGAATAAGCCAAACTTAGCAGAAAAACGAGCACTTGAACGGAAATCTGTGTGATTAAAAACTACCTAAAATTATGTAAACCATCTCAAAGAACAATTCTGTGTTGAGTCCTTTGATTTCTTAGCTGGGACCAGGTCCTGTCTGTTAACGTGGAGGAGGCAGCGGCCTACACATCAGTCAGCCACCAGGGGGAATTTAGATCCTTTGGCTTCATTTTGGGGAGCCATCATGTCGTCCATCTTAAATACAGTCTACGGACCAAACTATAAAAGCACATTTCCCTAAACGTCAGTACCTGATGTAGCCGTCAGCGGGCCGGTGTTGGAGGAACCAGCGGTACGAAGTCTTGTCCTTCCAGCCGACGTTACGAGCATCCTTCCACAGGAGTTTGACCTGGTCGCTGGTGTCACCGGTGTGCCACAGGGCGTTCCTCAGGTTCTCTCCTGGACCCGTGTTTGACTTCACTGCCTTTTTTTAAAAGCACAAATGACAGTGTGAGTCTCTGGATAAAGTGATTCCTTGACTCTTTGATCACAGCAGATCATTATTGTTCAAATCTTTAGGAAACATGGATTATTGTCAACTTTAAACACACATGCGATAAGTTAAGATACAAAACCCTCGGCTAACAGGCCTCTAACCCAAACAAAGATATGATGTCTTACTGTAGAGCCTCTGACTCTGAGAAATACTGGTAGAGTAAATCAGTCTCAAGGAATAATTAAATAAGGGTTTTACCTTCAGTTGGATGCCGGGTTCGGCCACAGCTCTGAACGGGTTCGCCTGCCAATAGATCTGCTCCACTTGCTTCCACATCACCACGTAGAAACTGGAGCTGTCCTGGTAGCCGAAGATAAATCCTGCGTAGTCGTCGTCTGTGACTGTATTTACATGAAATGTCCCTTCAAAGTCCACACCGCTGAAAGCAGTGTAACCTGGGAGAAAAATGTTTGCACACGTGTAACTACGGATCTTGATGGACCAACAGCTACTGGAGAGTCGATACTTTTCATAGAAAGATTGTTTCACAGCCCAAAAGCTATAATTTTCCAAATAGAAAAATCTATTCTTTTAAATAGACGATACAATGCACTTACCAACAGCCAACCCAGGATCGCTGTTCATCGTCTGGACGATCTCTCGTCCCTGCACAAACAATAAACATGGGTTTAATAGGGATTTACTCAGATGAAGACATATTATGGGACACAAAATTGAAATACAACAACAGAAAATGAAAAACCAACTACTCCACCTGGTTCAGCACCACCCAGTTGGGGTCGATCTGTGCATCTCCCTCTGGATCTAAAACGACGGTCTGGTACTCTCTGAAGTCTGTGAGGGTGACCTCAGCATTTTCTGGACAAACATCGATGGAGTCGACAATGGTGTCGTTGTCGAAATCCCTTTCACATACGTTACCCACACCATTGCCTGAGAAGATAATTGCAATAAAAGAGTTTTAGAATGGATTAGAATTTCTCGGTTAATGTGTCAGGAGAGGAACCCACCATCAGAGTCCTCCTGCAGAGGGTTCGGGATCAGGCGGCAGTTATCAGGACCGGGTGGCAGCAGGTCAGGGATGCCGTCGTTGTCGTCATCGTCGTCGCACTCGTCTCCCTTTCCGTCTTTGTCCGTGTCGAGCTGAGAGCTGTTGATGACAGCTGGGCAGTTGTCCCGAGAGTCCTGGTGGCCGTCACCATCACTGGATCGAGGAAAGTTTGGTTTGGTTATTTTTATTTCCTCGTTATCCAGATAAATATCTGTGATGCGACTGATTAGCCCACACGATACCTGTCCTTGTTGGTGTCGCAGGGGTCTCCGATCAAGTCGTTATCCGCGTCCATCTGTTGATTAACATGCAAAAACAGGAATTTAAGTTTTTCTCTCAGATGTTACCGCTCCGTGGAATGAAACATTCTTCCAGGGAAATTTTGTGTTTAAATTACTGTTACGATGTTTGGACACGTACACTATTAAGTTTAGTTTGTCAATATGAGAGAGGTATATGCAACCAAAAGTGAAAAAGTATGGAAAGCCAAACAGTCCAAAGACACGTGGTTTTGAAACCTGCAAACTAAAGGTAAACAACATGCTGATAAAATGTTGTGGTGTTTTGTTGTTGCTTTGTTTCCAGAAACAAGAGACGTCTGACCTGGTCGGGGTTGGGAACATAAGGACAACTGTCGCAGGCGTCTCCCACTTTGTCTCCATCTCGATCTTTCTGGTCGGCGTTGGGAACCCGTTTGCAGTTATCCTGGTAATTGAGGATTCCTGAAATTAAAATGATTAGTGAATATTCAAACTCCAGCCTGGTTTGTTTTACTGTAGTTTTACATATGTAATATATATAATATCAGTGAAGGAAAAAAAGCCTATTCCAACATCAGAATTCTGGATTTTCAATAATGACCAAAAGACTCAAATAACGTCATGATGTTGTATGGCTCACTCACCATCGCCATCAATATCTTCATCGCACTCGTCACCAAATTTGTCCACATCTGTGTCTTTTTGGTCGTTGTTTTTCACAGCACGGCAGTTGTCGCAGGCGTCGCCGAAGTCGTCCTCATCGATGTTCCTCTGATCCACGTTGGGCACCAACACACAGTTATCCTGCAACAAAGGTCTTTTAGTCTCTGCAGGTGATGTTGAATCCTTCTCATTTGCATCTCTTTTAAACCTGATTAATTTTCATCTCATTTTTTTATGCATGAACCTGCATGTTGAGGATCCCGTCTCCATCTGCGTCCTCGTCGCAGGCGTCTCCCATTCCGTCACTGTCTGCATCATCTTGACCAGAGTTGGGAACAGTGAGACAATTATCCTGTGGAGAAATTTGCTCACTGTTAATTCAAGAAGAATCAGGTACAAAAAAGTTAAGAAAAGTAGATTAAAGAAAGAAGTTAGACTCAGTTTTTCATTTTAGCACCCCATGTTGGTATAAGTGTTGTTTCTAGTACACTTCAAACTTTTACTTTAAGAGAACTTAAGGATCATTATCAGTGTCCGACAAAGAGTCGACTAAAGTCCACTTACATACAGTGTATCTACATCTACATACAACATGTGCATACGTTATACTCTGCAGATGACTAACACAGTCTGTTTTTGTATCTTGGACATAGAGGAGGTTTACCTTGTTACAGTTCTTCTCAGGACACTCCAGTTTCTCATCGGGGATACCATCAATGTCAATGTCAGAGCCACAGAGGTAGCCGTTACCAGCCCATCCAACTCCGCACTGCGAGGATGGAAAAGGTTTTATGAACTGTGCAGACTGTTTTCTTTGGCCCTGTTGTGCACTGCAAACATCGTCAGATGGGCTTAAGTCTTCAAACAGGCCTGTGGTTTTACAAGATCTGGCACAAGTGCTGAAAGTTATATTTCAAAGAGTTGCCTCAAAAATGGTTTTCAGCTTCATATGAGCTCAGCTGCTACTGTTATACATTTAATACTCTACCTGACAATATGTAATAAAGTGAAAATGTAAAAATGTGAACTTTTGCTCTGAGCGAAGATGGTTCGCTCAGAGCAAAAGTTCAACTAAACTAAACTCAACTAAAGGTTGAATTTGTTCACCTGACACTCGATCTTTCCCTCTCGATGAACGATGCACTCGGCGCTGGCGTGGCAGGGGTTGGGCTGGCCGTTCCCACAGGCTCTTTCAGGCTTGCAGCCACGTCGCTGATCGCCAATGTAGCCCGTCTTACAGGGGCCGCACCTGAACGAGCCCTGATGATACATAAATGTACTGAGTCCATGAGCATCAGTGTCATTGAAGTTCCCACCCTTTCAGCCAATAGGACAAACTGCCTTCTGATGGGACTCTGCTTTGTGATTGTACTGTCATTGTCCAATCAGACTCGGGTGTCAAGACCGGGTCTTTTCACAACAACACAGAAATCTCTGTAGAGTGAAGGTGAGGGGTGGAGCAGCAGGCAGAGGCAGGATGTAACGTATTATTTCTGCTGCAGATCATGTGTTTTTGTTTACAGCACATCGACACACTGCATTTATCACCAAATTATGGGTGTCCCAGATATTTGTAATCTTTTTGGTTATTTTTTTTATCGTTTCTTTTAAACGTCACCTAAGCCCACTTGCTCGCGATGAATCCTGCGGAGAATCTCCTACTGTTGTGCAGCCCCTCCGGAGAATGTCTGGAAATTCAGTGCATGTCTGAAAGCAGCTAAAAATCCACACTCACATTCACACCTACGGACAATTTAGAGTCATCAATTAACCTAACACCAATCAGCATGTCTTTGTACTGTGGAAGGAAGCCGGAGTACTCGGAGAAAACCCACACAGACACTTAGAGAAACTCCACAAAGAAAGGTCCGGGCCAAGCTGGGATTCGAACCGGGAGCTTCTTGCTGTGGGGCGTTGGTGCTATGAAGTTTTATATTAGCAGCAGATTTCCCTCAAACATGACAGTCAGCGATTCCTCGTGTTTATACTCACAGGTGTGTTCATGCAGACTGAGTTTTCCACACAGCCTCTGTTGTTGGGGCCCTCACACTCGTTGATGTCCTTGCACACCTTGAAACAGGGAAGAAAGAAGGTTAAAACTTGAGGTTAAAGGCTTCCACGTCAGGACTGGACCAGGAGGCAGAAAGAAAGTGAAGTGTTGAGGATCAAGGTGCAGTCCAGTGCACTTTGTTTGAAATATACTGTAACGTACAGGACCGGAGTGAGGAGGTGTTAAATCTTTTTTTATTTAGCATCTTGATAATTGTAAAAAGATAACATTGTGTAGTTATCACTGTAGGTATCTGACTCTTGAGTAGATAATCAGTCTTGAACTTTTTCTTGATCCACGACCAAACAATAATTTTTTTAATTTAGTATTGATATTGATATTTTATGCAATACTACTATTAATAAGTACTAGTACGCCATTATTACACACAACTGAAATTAGCAGTTAGCATATGTGCATAAACCTGAGATCCTAATACAATAAATAAAATTACAAAAAAGGCTGTGATGTGTTAAAATGAATTAAATATTTTGTTTGTTACGTTATTGTTTCCTTCTGTTGTAATAGTGATAGTGGAATTTGCAGTTTAAAAAAGATGAACTGTGTGTGTGTGTGTGTGTGTGTGTGTGTGTGTGTGTGTGTGTGTGTGTGTGTGTGTGTGTGTGTGTGTTCACCGTGGCTGACCTGCTTGTTGGCGGTGGCGTATGCGAAGCCGACGCCCTGCACCTGGGGCCCAGTGTATCCAGCAGGACAGGAGCCACAGCGGAAGCCCGGGGAGGTGTTGATGCAACGCACACCCATGTGGCACGGCATCACTGTACACTACATACAACACAGAGACACAGTAAACAGACGCACACCTCAGGATGTTGTAAGAGTATCTATCTAACTAACTAACCTGATAAGTGCACTTTCAGATCATCTCATATTATATCTCATATTGTTTCATATATCTTGAATATTGTAGGTATATTAATGTGATGTAACTTATCATATCATACTGTGTTATGTTGTAAAATAATACAGTTTTATTTCCTCTGACGTACCTCGTCCACGTCCGAGCAGTGGGTACCGTTACCCTCCATACCGTCAGGACAGGGTCCACACTTTGGACCCTGAGGCGTCTCCATGCACGTCACCCCCGGGTGGCAGGGGTTGGGGACACAGGAGGGACGGGGCTTCATTCCTCCCATCCCTGAGGAGAGAGACGATAGGTGAGTATCTTCTGTCTTGGTGCATTGACTCAAATCCATGCAAAGATATTAAACTTCCATTAACACAGATACGTAATACAGTGTTCTCTCCTAATAATATTCATGTATTTGTGTTGTAAGTCTTTAACTATCTAAATTGAATCTAGGGAAACAGAAGTTAATAAGTACTGATGAGAGTTTGTGTTTGGCAGATCAACTCACCACAGGCTTCACACTCCATCACTGTGTTCTTCATGAAAACGATCTCTTTAATCTGAAAACACAAAGGATCAATAACTTATTATCAAACAGTAAATACACACCCACACTGAGCACTGACAGTGTCTTCTCCAACACACTGCCCCTGCTCTTTAACCTTTATGATTTATTGATTTATGTATTGATCATGATCAGAGGTGCGTTTAACATTTAGCTCAGTGTCACATGTATCTGCAGCTAAGAAGCATGGAGCACAGCTGAAAAAGAGGGTGGAGCTGCTGACTGTGTGAGTGAAGGTGGTTTACCTGTTGTTTCAGAAGCTCTTTAATCTCAGCCAGCGCAATGTTCGTCAATTTAATCTGACTGATGATTTCTCCATCTGGATATGAAAAAATTCAACATATGGTTAGACTGACATCAATACAGAAATAAGTGTATGTGAGATCCATCCATCCAATAAGCGATATAGGTGAAATAAATGGATGGGTGAGTGAGCGATCGGGAGATGGAGCCAAAGCAAGGTCCTGTCAATACACTTGACCAATCGCGAGTCAGTCTCAGCTGTCAATCATCAGGTTTCACCATCAAATAACTAATTAAAACCAAGCTTCATAGAAACATGAGCACTTGATCAAACACCTGTGTGACAAGAACTTCTGAAAATGACAGAATTTTTTTTCCAGAAAAATTTATTTAATTTGCACTTTGAATTTGGTCCATGTCCCATTTGTTAACATGGAGGAGGCAGGATTTATGACCCATTCTGCAGCAAGCCACCAGGGGGTGATTGAGACACTTCAACTCCACTTTTGGGGGGTTGCCATGATGTTTCCAATGGCAGCTGCGTGTTGTTTCAATTTTAGCTCTTGCCAAAAAGGGTGAACGTCCTCTAACGGCCAAGTGTCCAACACACGTCCTCCTCAACAAGAGGACCCACTGCCTGTCTGATACCAAACTCCAATACCTGACATTCCTGAGTCACCACAGACCTCATGTGTATCCACAGCCCACACATCCACGGGAGTCACAGATGATTTGATTGATTTTCCAGATACAGAATGATACAAGATTCTCTGGAAGATATCAGGCTGCATGCTTACAGGAACCACAGTCCGTGGGCGTCCTTGTGTTTCTACGAGTAACGCACTAAGAGTCCCACCTCTCCATATGATCTGGATTTTCCGTGAAGAATATCAAGTTTCAAGCATCTCAGCTGTCCTACAATAACTTCTTTTCCCCGCTCACCCCAACCGGTCGAGGTAGACGGCCGCACTGAGTCTGGTTCTGCTCTGGTAATGAGTGTTTTCTCTCCGCAGGCACCAAAGTGCTGCTTATTGTGGGAACTGTTTGGTTTCTGTGATATTTTTAGGGTCTTGACCTTAAATATGTAAAGTGCCCTGAGATAATGCATGTTAGGATTTGGCACTCCATGAATACAATTTGATTTTATTAAAAAAAATAAAGAAATAATTTCTTGTGAATTTGAATCATAAGGCCTAGTTGTCTTGTGATTGGCTGATAAAAAAAATCCGAAATTCAATCCGACAGTTACAGACCAGAGTTTTGTTTCTGGTCACAAGATTCATCCTCTTTTTTTTTATTTATCTCCTGCTAAATGTTCACCCGTCTTCTGGTTGCTGCTGAGCACCAAAACTAAGCAGAAGTTATGAACCAGTTCAGGGGATAGTTTTCTGTTCTCATTGTCACATTGTTTTCACGTTACCTTTTGAGACATCGTCATTATAAAAACATTAATTATACCAGTTTTACAATTTCTCAGATTCCCAAATCTCCAAAATCAAGCTGGAAACCAGTGTTGAAGAGACGTCTGATCGCACTGCTTGTACTTATTTGACCCAAAGACCCCAACATCCCTCCTTCAATCACTTCAGACGCTGCCCCTTCCCCCTGAGGAGCCGTACGAGGGCCGAGAGCTGCTGAGCGGGAAGCTCAGGAAATGTGTTCTTCTCATTAGCTGCAACTCTGTTTACTGAATGAATTCCTCAGAGCTGCAGATAAATCACTCTGCTAATAGAAAGGTTGGTGGGATCCTTCACGCGGCGATCGAGTAAAAGTCAAATACGTGGCTACGTGATGAGGTACGATTAAAAATAAAGAAATAAGAATAAGATGATGTTGTTTTGCAAACAAATAAAGCAAATTAATTCTGATTAGTTTAAAGGACGTTTTCTGTCCTCGTGTTCGGCAGCTTTCAAGTTAGATCAATCAGTTTTAATTTGAATGTTCTCCAGCACAAAGTTTGTGTTTTAGCTTTTCAGATGAGATTCTATATTGATGATGTGCTTTTGTGATTTGTCACATCATCATCTGTCTTTTTTATGTTTTTTTGCCATGTAGTGAAATGGGGACAGCACAGGTCCTGACCTACTAAAACAAGTATAAGAGGTAGAACAGGGTTTTGTGTCTCACCTCTCTGTCCCTCTGTGACGTGTCCTCCCATGGAGAGCACACAGGTCAGGACCAGGAGCCACAGGATGGTTTTACCTCTGGTCATCTTCACGTCTCGTCTCGCTCCGTCCTCGAGCTCAGTGTCAGTGCTCCTCGTGCAAACCTGGTTCCAGCATAGTTTTCGTCGTTTGTCCCCTGCTTGGGTTTTATACCGCCGCCCCAAATCCCCCACCCACACCCCTACTCCCTGACTCACATCCCCAACCCTATGTCCTGCAAATCACTTAGTAGAGAAGTCCAGGAAAACAAGGACAGGGATTGAATTGCACAACATGCTCACAACATGGTCCCTCACATATTATAGAGGCATCAGTCTCTGTGTGTTTTCTACAAATACAAATTGGGTTTTTGGTCGGTTGGTTTTCTGACCAGACCCTGAACCAGACCCTGAACCAGACCCTGATGCAGACCCCTTCGCTCCAGTCCTTTTCAATCGTCACTTTGGATTTTGGACGTCACTGAGCCTCAAAAGGATCAACCTCAGTGTTTACAAATAACATTGTAAAATATTTTGTCAAACAAATTTCCTTGAGAGTCCTTGAATATTTCCTGCAGGTGCCGGACGACAAAATCCATGGAAGTTCAAACCGACATCTTAAAACTTGCATGAGGTCCTTTAACTTCCAGAGATGTTCGAATAGAGACACTTGAATTATTTTATTTGTCTGTTAGCACGATTACGCAAAAATTGCTTTTCTTGAAACTTGGCGGAAGGATGTGAAATGAGCCAGGAAAGATCTCATAAAATTTTGGGACGGATTCTAACAAAGGGGTGGATCCAGGATTTTTTCCATTTTGTTTAACATTGCATTTTTGACCTTTTACACAGTGTAGATTTTGATATTGGATATTTGCTCAAAGACAAAGAGACGACCTGTCCTTCTGCTGAATACCTCGTCCTATTAAAGACAGTTTGGAAGCTCTGTGGTTTGGTTTTCATGCGGCTCAGTGAATTTAACGTTTTGACGTCGTGGGTTCAATCCTCCATGAACTTACCAGCAACACCCACATGAAGCTTTAAAGGAGTTTAAAAAAAAAAATGGAGCTCAGTTTTCTCAGGGCGAATAAATAAGGTATGTCATGGGAGTTCTTGGAAGTTCTGAGGATGTGGGTTCAATATTTACGAGGCTCTGAGTATTTTATGTCCAACATCCAAAGTAAAAATCCAGAGACATTGACTAAGTGGATGTCTCGTAGTGTGTGAGGACAGTTTGAAGGTTTGAGGTTTAGATTTCAACCCTTATTACTGTTAGTAAAGAAGTCGACTCTCATCACGTAGATATTTGTCAAAAAAATAAAGTGAAAGTTTTATTTCATTTAACTTTTCGTTGTCATATAGTCCAATTGTCCACGGTTGGTAAAGAGAGAATGTATACGTGTGTGTGTGTGTGTGTGTTTGTATTTGTCAGTAATGGGAGCAGCAGATGTTGGTTACATTCCTCACAGTGAAGGCTGTTGAGGCTTTGCTTCAGATCACTTTGAACAACTCTCACCACCTCCACTCTCGCTCCGTCCTCGCCTGCTGGCTGCCTTGCCCAAAGGAGCAGGGAAATTCTCACTCTCTGGAAAAACAAACACGACACCTCATTATTGTCATCGTACAGGAAAACTGGACCCTTAGACACAGAATGAATATTATATAATTCAATTCTAGTTTGTTCAGTGATGTGGAGGGAACCACTGGTCATTTACAATCCCTTCATTTAAGGTTGAGGCCTCTTCTGTCCTTTAAGCAGCTTTTCTGCAATGTTCAAATTTAACTTAGTACATTTACCAACATACGTTTAAATTTACTTTACAATCAATATTTACTAATACTTTGCTTTTTAAAAACAACTCCCAACAGTGGACAAACTGATGAGTTAAAACATTTTGTTTATTTGTCAATTAATTAATTAGTTTGGACTGTCAATTATCAGAGGAATGAATGAACTAAAACAGTTTTGATAAGTGATTATCAATTTGGTGTTTTTCAAACAAAGAATTTTTATTTATTTATTAATTATTCCTCATTCTTTCGTTGTGTTGTTGGTTTTTCTTGCTTTTATGTTTTGACTTTTATTCCACACTGGGTCGTTTGCAGAGAACCATCACTTTTAATATCTTCAAATGTCTTATTGTGTTTTTATTGTGTATAAATATATATATTTCTTCTGTTTTGATGATGTACTTTTGGTTAAAAAAACAGATCTTTTATCTCCCTTATCTTCTGTGCTGCTGTGAGGAATGTTAAGGTCAAAGGTCGAGTGTAGCGACCTCCTGCAAAGTTCATCAGCAGTGTTTTATTGCCTGTGTTTGTCAACACAGCAGGAGACTTCAGAGTTTCTCAGGTCGTGACCTGCCACTGACCTCAGACCTCACCTCTCACCGCTCAACAGCCTCACAGTTACATAACAGACTTTATGAGGACTGTTACTGCCGACTCCTGCACCAGTGTGTGTGTGTGTGTGTGTGTGTGAAGCCACTCAGGGAAAAGATGTGAGTAGTAAAACACGTCTTATTTTTACAGTTACTTCGAAAGTGAAATTAATTAGAAATAAATTAAGAGGGTTCCTCAGACTGACAAGTTCATCAAAAGATACAAGGTCGTCACAATAACCAGATAGAACCAAAAGATTCGACTCACATATGAAAACACATAAACCATATGGACGACTTGACAACCCCCACAAAGTGAAGCCAAAGCATCTTGATCACCACCTGGTGGTCATAAATCCCACCTCGCCAATGTTAATGGTTGGGATATGATTTTTATTATTATTTGATGAGATAAAAAAACAAGGTGAAATGTCATGATTGAAAGCTAAGACTGACTCGGGACCTCGCTGCTGCTTCTCCATATCCAGACTGCTAATGCTCAAACTCTAGCTCCAAATGTGCAAGATGGCAGCGTTGGTATCCTGGATATTTGGGCTTCATTTCTTGATAGTGGGAGGAATAGGAGACATGTCGTCCATCTTTATATACAGTTTGTGTCAAGACTGGATTTGAAAAAGCTTGTTAGTCAAATCTCAGAAAGTCAATTTGCAGAGGAACAACACTTAATTTAAATTTTGAGGTACTTTTACTGAGTGTTTCCACTTTATGCTAGTTTATACTTATAGTCATTTAAGTCTGGATTCAGTCATAAAAGTTTTTTTTTAACATCACGGTGTCCCATTCTTTTCTGTTTCAAGTTGCAGTTGTTGTAAAAATAGGTTATATGTCTTTTATCTTTATAAACATTTAATTTTTACACTTTCTACTTTTATGAAAGCCTGAATATTGTTTTCATCGTGGGTTTAAAGTTTCTAAGAGAATGTTTGGGCTGAAGGTCGGCACTTGTGATTCTTTTTATTTTTGTACATAACAGCCCTGAACATTTTCAAAAAACTTACCTTGAGGTAAACGTAGATTTGAGTTTGCTTGGTAGAAAGTTAAAAGTTACTGAAAAACTTTCTTTGAGATGGTCTATGTTCCTTTAATAAAAATATAAAAGCTGCTTTGCTACAACACAATACCCAAATACATACTTCTGAAGCTAAAGTATATCTAAATAACAGATTTTAAACATTTATTTATTCACAAAAGTTGATGTCATTAAAAAAAGAAAATGAAAAACCACGCAAGATGCAAATTTTCTCTTGATTTTATTCAAAGATATGAATTTGTCTTTGTCGCAATGTAAAAAGCAGCAATGTTCTTTCACATAATGCTTTATTCATATTTGAATTTCTGAGTCAATTTAATTTGTATTTAGTTTTTCTTTAATAAAACAAGGTTTGGTTTGGACTAGAATGAAACCACTGACACCTGCTAACACAACTACTGATGTGGTGCGAAGAGAGGCCGTCCTACACACAGGGATCAGCGCACAGTGTCGGGCACAGATGTTCACAGACACTTACATAAATGGGTCTAAAATGTCCAGGTTGGGTTGAAGTGTGAAACAGTTGCTGTGGTATTTACAGAGTCCTCATGCCATGTAAAATGCAGAAAGCACCATTTTTTGCTCTAACAGGAAGGGCCTCATCAAACTGCCCCTTTCCCCAGAAAGGAATGGGATGTCCCCATCATGTGGCGGCCGCAAGGGCGAGTCCGATGCAGTTTCATCGGTGTAACGCGACGTTCCTACTCGGCTTTCTTGGCCTTCCTCTTGCGAGCGCCCTCGCTCAGCTCCTCCTTGGATTTGATAGGTGAGGCGGCGGCGGCGGGGGCGTGGTGGTGGTCCTCCTCAGAGCCGCCCAGAGGGGAGCCGAACAGCAGGTGGCAGACCCAGGACTCGATGAGGGCGAAGGGGGAGCCGTGGGAGTGTCGGGCGGTCATCACCACCTGGAGGAGGAGAGAGAGGGTTGGAAAGGTTCAGCTCAGCTCAGTGAAAACATCATAAAAGAATTTCCTGATGAAATAACTCTGATGATCTCAGGGAGGCTGTAGTTAAAGATGCCCATGAGTTGCATCATGGGAATCATAGGATTGAGATTTTGATGCTTGACCATAGACATAGATATAAAGCTATAACGTAAAGTCTTCTCATGAGTGAATCCAAAGCATCTTTATCGCCCCCCTGGTGGTTGGCTGCAGTATAGTTCATAAATCCCTCCTCCTTCATGTTAGTGGATGGGACATTAGGTCAAAGTCAAAGTACTCGTCAGATAAGTTTCTACACCACGATCATTACTGCACAGACTGTGGCTCTAAATGGCGGCAAGATGGCTGCGTTCAAGATATTTTGGCTATTTATTTCTATTTAGCATTTTACTGTAACTGTAGTATCGGTTATATTCTCCTCCTTAATGTGTTTTTTATTCAATTTAATGCTGAATTTCATATGATATTGTCTCCTGTTTCTTATATATCTTGTAGTCTGAATTTCCTCACTTTCCTTAAAATGTGACGCACTAGAGTTCAACGAGGCCACAGGAAAGTAGCAGAAAAATGCACATAACATGTCTTGCATCAGAATTTCAGGCAGTCGACAAAACGCACCTTGCTCGTGGCCATGAAGACGGTGAAGGCGAGGATGAGGATGCTCTTGGACACGGGCAGCCATTGAGCCTCCTGCATGGTGAAGAGGATCGCTCCGTACAGACTGGCTTTGGTCGGGCTGCGGAGACGGAAAAGACAAACTGTCAGCGACACATCTGTTCATCATATTCACCACAAGTGGAATCACAGATGGAGCGCAGGGTAAAAAGCTCCTCCACTGGTTTTAAGCACATTTATATTTATGGGGTTAAGTTCATTATCTCTCTCAACCAACAGTAAGTGTTTATGACACAGTATGAAAGCCATGTAATAAAGTTAGAAATACTTTTTAACACAATAAAAACTCCTTTTGGGGGGGGGGGGGACATTTTCATACAGAGGACCTCTTTTGGATGATGCTACTAGGGGGCGCCAACATCAAGAAATACGACATACAGTAGCTCCTTCACCAAACTTGTGTGATTCCAACACGTCAACTGCAGTTTGTGTTTGACTGTGATCATATTTATCATATTTACTGGTTTGTTCTGTCTCGGGTTTTGAGTTTGTTCTGTCTCGGGTTTTGATGACGTGCTGTACGAGGCAGTGATGAACGGACAGCATTCGAACATCACACATTCAAACAGACTCACAATGACATGCTGAGGATCTCGTTGGTCTCGGGCCTCCACACTCCACGCAGCAGCTGCTCGAAATTGGAAATGAGAGCGACTCCCGACCCTGAGAAGATAAAAATAGACAGTGTAAAAAACTTGGTCGCCTGCAGGGCCTTCCTGTTGTCTGTGGCCATTTCTGTTTCATGGGATAGTTTCACATTGAGGAAGAAAAGGGGGAAATAGGATTTACAGTAGGTGAGTAACATGAGACCTGATAAGAGGACTGGACCTCGCAGGCACAGAACCGAGCTCTAATTTAAATTGTGAGGATTAATGATTCAACATGTAAACACAGGCTGGGGATGTGTGAACCTGATTTGAGGCCCTGGGGGCAAAAATGAGCAGCTGGGACCATAATAATCCCTCAAATCTTTGTTAGGCTGATTTGTGCTGAGTGTCTGTGTTGACTTTCTCCACCTTTGAACATTATCTGGTTCCAGGTTGTGATTAAACACAACATTTGATTAACTGGGTGAGGCACAACGATTAGATTAGATTTTTGACCTTGCAGGGCCTCAATGTTAAAGAGTATTATACCTTTGTTGTTATGAGAATTTCAAAATCCAAAACACTTAAATACACTGAAATATGCTGCATAGGATTCTGCCAACATTGTAACACAAACTGTTGTGCTCTCCTGTATGAACACAAGTCGTGAGACACTGACCTTTGACGTATCCGACAATGACCATGATGAAGAAGCCGTGGTGGTAGGCGTGGTGGGCGTGGTGAACGCCGGCGGCAATCTTACGGGTGCGGACGACTTCCTTCAGGGCGACCAACACCAGCTTGACGGGCAGGAAGGCCACACATTTATAGAAGAGGTTCAGTGGGCAGTAGAAGACCAGGTACCTGTGTTTGGATATGACAGAGAGAAGATAAGATATCAGGGAAAGATTTCACCACTATAATTAAGATTTAGCTTTGATGATAACACATGTTCTGAATGTTTTCTAAGTTCTGTGGAAATCCATTTTGTAAGTTTTTGTTATCTTGCTGACAAACAAATTGACAGCAGCTAAAACAGAGCCTCCTAGGTGGAGGTAATGACCCCGAGTCACCTGGATTTAAGAAACTCTGAGTCTTTAAGAGATTCATGTTGAGGAGGACGTCCCTGCTCTGACAGCTTTAACAAATGTTCCCCTATCGAGGAATCACAAACAGTCTGAGAAACAGATGGACATCATGGCAGCTTCCAAAAGGGAAGCATAATCTTTTTGACCGTCCCCTGGTGGCCGGTTGCAGTATAGGTCATAAACCCCATCTCCTCCATGTTAGCAGATGGAACATAAGCCAAACTAAAAAGTCAAAGTACACGTCTTTTCACACTGATGTTTGTCCAACTGTTCATTTTCCTGTTGCGTTTGGTTTTAATCAGTTATTGGAGAGATTTCATTCTTTTCCCGTGAACTCAGAGAACTCCTGATTGTGGATAATGGCGATGGATTGTGGATCATGGTGGCATCTGATTGTGGACTATGATATTTTAAACTTTTACACACTTTTCCATTATGTTACAAACTGTTTGTTCTAATCAATGTTATAAAAACTGCTCAGTTCCACTTCTGTCTTGGGAGAGGGATCCTTCACATTTGGCTCTCTCTGAGATTTCTATGTTTTTATGTCAGAACTAAATGTACAGTCACAATCAACCAATTATCAGTCAAATTATTTTTTTGGAATGGAATCACCTCCATACAATGACTAGCAGTGGACAATTTTAAAAACGTACACAATCTTATAAGTTTAATGAAAAAAAATGGATTTAAAAGTAGCAGATTTGTGACCGTGTGCGACTTTGAAACTGAATCTCTCCTCCCCTCATGAAGGGTGAAGACACTTTGAGGATTCTCTCACCAGACAGATGAGGCCAGCAGGATGTGGCTGTTGTATTGGAAATAGTCGACGGGGCTGCTCCCGAGCATGATGTCGGCCAGGATGTAACTACCAAAGCAGTAGAGCATGGCACAGAGCCAGGAGGCCACGGGACTCCTGCGGGAAACCTCCACCGAGCCTGAAACACAGAGGAGCAGCTGTCAGGGAGCGTCTTAACAATTAAAACGCTTTTCTTTCTTCCTATCATGTCTTTTCTTAAAATTAAAATCACTCAATAGATAGATATTTCCATATACAGACTTTCCTTCAATTCCTTCTCCGCTGTGACCGGGGAAAATAGTTCTGTTATTTATTTTTGTCCTTTTTTGGGGGAAATTACAAGCATCAGATATAAAATTTTAAATGTTTCTTCTTGAAGCTCAGAACTGTTGGCGATGACCTTCTCAAGTCAATATCTGTGGATCCCTTGTGTGTTTGTCTGCTGTATCTTCGTCCACACCCTGTCCACCATGTCTGTGCACGCCCTGATAATGTGTCTCTTTATCATAATCTAATATTGACTCAGGAGTCGTTTAAATGCAAAGTATACGATTTAAAGAATGTGTGTTTAAATGAGAAAAGTCTTTCCAGTGTTACAGCATTGTGGGAGACGCTCAGTGAATCGAGATGCGAGCGCAGATCTCCGACAACAGGTGGGCGAGGGTGTCGTGGTGTGAGCGGCTCTCGGTTTAAGGGCAATCCGATCCTGAGAAATGTGGCCCTATAAATAAAACCCGCTCAACTGCTTCTCCTGCCTTGCAACTGTCTTGACCTCTGACCCCCACACTTGTCTCTCTCCTTCTCCCCTCCGTCACCGCGGATCCCAAAACTCATTCATGTGCTCCTCTGATATGTGGCGAGTGTGTGAACTACTCCGACATGTGGGGGGGGGGATGAATGGTGATTCTTCCAAATGTTGGCAGCTAGTTCATTTGACTGTGAAATATTCTGATGTGAAGTCGTTCGGTTACAGTCATGAAGTCGAGTTTGGGCACAGACACAGACTGCAGCTCAGCCTGAAGTCCAATGATATAATGGATTTAACTCTAAAACACACGTTAATGCCTTCAACTTCGAATCCTGGTTTTGCAGGGATGGTTCTTTTTGGTGTTTGCATGTTCGCCTCATTTCTGGGAGAGTTTTCCTCAGGTGCTTCGTCCCACAGTCAAAGCACATGCAGATTGGAGTTAGGTTAACTTGAGACTCCAAATTGTCGTTAGGTGTGAATGTGAGTGTGAATTGCTGTTTGCCTCATATGTCGACTCTAAGATACACTGGCGCCCTGTCCAGGGTTGACCCTGCCTCTCGCCAAATGACAGCTGGGATTGGCTCCAGCTCCCCTCCCCCCCACGCGACCCTCAAAACGATAAGTGTTATAGATGGATGGATTGACAAAAAACGAATATGTTATCAGGACAATCACCTTAACCTCTATACTACGGAACATCTGCTTTTTTTAACACCTGTAAAACTTGAAGTAAACTAATTTAAAAGTTGATCTCAGCTTTACACTCACTACACAAATACTTTGATACAGAAGTCCTTACTGACACATGTTGATGCATTTTTACGAGTGAGCTGAGTGAAGTGAAATTCTCACAGTTTTAAAGCATCAGATTTGTGCTTAAAACTGAATTTGAATGAAGTGTTGCTTCTTTCTAACTCGACACCAGTCTTCCAATCGACGGTGACTCGAGTGACATCACTTAGGACGAATCAGCCAATTTCATGCAGCTTCCTTGAACTTCAAACTAAAACTTTTCTCACATATGAAGAAGTTCAGCCGGAGACCTGTGAACAGACTGGTGAGTATCTGACTCTGTGAGCTCGATGAGATTGAAGCGATAGTTCATTCAAAGGAAAAAAGTCATCTGTTTTCTATTTCCTGTGTTTGTAAATAAACACACAGGAAGTTCCACATCATAGTAAATCCCCAACAAACTATTATGGTTAATGTAGATTTTTCACATCCATTAATTTCCTTTTAGTTTCCTGAAGCCAAATAATGAAGAGGAGGGGCGCGAACGTTCATTCACCTTCCTGGACGCTCCTGTACTTTCCTCTCTGCAAGTGGCTTGAGCATCATTGCAGAGGAAGATGGGGGTGATAATTACATAAAGATGAATTTTGTTTTCCAGCATCCCGGTTGTCTAAGTATGAAACATGTGAATCATGTTGTACAATATGTAAACTTCCAGTAAAGGTTGTGAGCTTTGGTTCACATTCTACACACACTCTCCCCCCAAGGGACAATAAGGTCACGCTGTGCTACTTGCTCAACAACTGAATTCATGTTTAACACTAAATAACACACTCGGCCCAAATGTAGCCTCCTGCAGCATGAGGTGTCTCGGAGGCCCACTGACACCGGCTATTTCAGGATCTTCTATTTATTGCCCCAAGTCGCTGGTATGCACAGGCCTTCTCTCGGGTTTCAGCCTCCTTACGGCGGTCAACGTCAATTCAGAGGAGCTAAATCTTGGAAAAATATCCAACTTGACCCAAAGCTGAGTGGTTTTAATCTACTCCAGTGGTTTCCCACAGAGTAAATGAGGTCAGGCTGCAGCAGACACACACACACACACACAGTCACCTCACAGCAAGTGAAGCAGAGAGCTGTGGTGCTCCGGCTTATGCAGGTCATGCTTTATAAGGATATAGGGCAACTGTAGAGATAACAGCAGAAAGCCCATATTGGGATATAAGAGCCCGGAGTGTTTATATCACAGAAGAATGTCAGAAATGAACGTTAAAACTGACAGAAGTATTATAACATTATTATTCAATTTATTCTACAAACACTAGATTGTTTAAATTCCAGTTATTACTTATATATTAATATTTGTATTTATACTAGAAATATGTTATTTTAGCTGTGTTTTCTTTTACTTTAAATAGTTGTAAATACACAGAAGTCCGGTGAGTGTGAAGCTTGTACAGACGCTGCACCTCTGTATTACCTTATAGAAACAGGTTTATCGTGTTAATCTTTAATTCAAACACCTTTAACTTGATCAGCAAACAGAAAAGAAACTCACCTGGCTCATACTTGAGGTACAGGATGGACACGATGTAATAAGCGACATCAAAAACAGGAAACATTCCCATTTTGGAGAACGCTTGGGCTAAGTCGTCCAAATTGAGAACTGACAGCACCTCCATGTTGAGTCTCTGACAACGATCCTTGTTTTTTAATGTCTTTGTTTAATTCTATTTGTTATTCCAAGCGCGCACTCTGAATCGGAAGCCCCCCCTAACCCGGTCCACCGACTCTCCACCAAGCCCACCGAGGTCTCGACAGTGAAAGCCTGTGACACTGAAGCCCACCTATTAATACCGCTCATCTCCACAGCATCTTCATCTTCATCTTCATCATCTTCATCATCATCATCAGCAGCAGCAGCTCCGTGCCAGCTGCTGTGGAGGGGAGGTCCACATGCCAGCTGCTTGAGAATTACACTGACAAACCAATTGCTCTTTCTCCTGCCTTCCTCTTCGTCCTCCTCATCCTCCTCATTGTTGCATCACAGGGACGTTTGTCCGCAGCCCTGGAGACACAACACGTCGAGACGAGCCTCGCGTCCACGTTCACTTACGACTGTTTCACTCGTTCATGAAAAAAATCACAATTAAACATCCATAAATCCGGATCAGCTCCTGCACCGAGGCGGACTCGCATGCAGCCAAGTGCCCGAGTCTAATCCCCCGCAGCTCCGCAACGTTTGCTGATGTCACCGCTTGTTTACATTCTCACAGACCGCGTAGAAAGGCTGTAGTGAAACGTGCAGTGCTCCTCAAACGCCTCGTATATTTATTATATGTTTTTATTTAATTGTTTTAATATTGTTTTTTTTTTTTAATCGTTTTTCATTCCTAAGGAGATTAATAAAAACAGCAGCCACCTTTTCCACCACCAGGGGGCACCAAAGTCACGAAACCTAACCAGCTATTATTATAATTTTTTTTATTTTTGTTATTATTATTATTTAACCCAATTGTCTCATTCAATTTTGACAACATTTCCTAAATAACATAAACATATTGTATTGCGGGTGATTTGTAGTCTTCTGTCACGTTTGGTCTTTTTTAAGCGTTTATTTGTTCCTTTATAACTGATTTTTAGTTAGTTTTTATGCACATTGAACGTTATTTTTTTTACTTGGGTGTGTTTTTATTTGTGAAGCACTTTATAACAATGTCGTAAGAAGTACTGCATAAATATATCATTATCATACATAAATATAATTAATTAGACTTTGCTTGTCAGTCTGTTCTACTTCCCCCTGAATGTGTTTTCATCTTTCGATGGATTTTGTAAACTTGCTTCATTCTTCACTGGTTCTGTTTAAGGTGCTTTATACTGATGCTGGACTTTCAGGGTGAAGTATTGTACTTTCTACACAGCTACTTTAGTTACTCAATAGATTAAGCTTTTCCATACATACCATGTGATTATCTTAGGAAATATTGATCATTATATTCCCAGCAGTGTTTGAAATAGTTACTAGTCTCATGTAGTTTCTTCTTGATGTCTACATATGAAATTTTGTTGTTGTTATATTTCTTGGCTGATGGTGGCGCTCGTTGCTGTTTTTGTTCTCGACCTCCTGACAAGTCAAACTGAGGGCAGCAAAAACCCTGAGTCAAGTCTAGTCGGTACACTGGAACCTCAATGGTCACATTCCTGGTGACGTAGCCGAATGCGGAAGTGAGGCGTCTCTGTGATGTGACGAGAAACAAGATGATCGCGAATCTGTTGATATTCGGGTAAATGATTCAATGTCTGACGGATTTTAACACGGAAACAGTTCTTTTATTAAACCGTCTTCTTCTCTGTGTGTGTTACTGTCCACTGTGGCGTCAGTAAGATGGCGGTGTGACAAGCTAACTAGCTCCGTTGCTAATGCCAGCTCAGCAGCTAGCGTTAGCCCCGCAGGTAAACAAGCTCCCCTGTAGACACCGTGTCTCTCTGTGCTCCACAGGACCTTACTGGTGAATGCAGGGGCCGTGCTGAACTTCAAACTGTGAGTGGTCACGTCCCTGACACAAGTCTGACTCAGCATCTAGTCTAAACACAGTTAAATTACTGGAAAGAACGACCCACAGACACCTACCTGTCAAATGCTCAATGATAATCACTCAAAATGTGATCAAAGAAAAGATCAAGGTTGTACAAAAATATTCTTTCAGTATCATTCAGGATAAATAAAGTTATAGTATTTATTTTGTCATCATTAGAAGCTCAACAAAAGAATTAAATACATAAAGTTGAAGAGAAGAAAATACAAAATAAGCAAAGGGTATTGAGGTTATGATATGAATGTGTTGAGGCGTGTCAAAGCCACTTTCAGTCGATTTTCTCAATCTTCATAATGTCAGTTATATTACTGTAAATAAAACCAAGCTTTAAATATTTATATATTTAAGGGATGGCCCTATTTATTATTATCCCACCCACTCTTTATAAAAAGGTGTCGTGCTGCTTTAAACTGCATTTACCATTTGGCGAGATGCTCTGATGCAGGTGAAGTGAGGGTTACATGCCACAGACAGAAGATGAAGCAATAGCAACAAAATCAGAAATGTCAAGACAATGTATAACCACCGCAGAGCAACAGGAAACAGCACAACATAAATACAGTAATACAGCATCAGAATCTATTACTCAAACAACAAGAATCAAGCATTATTGACTCAATCAGACACAAAGACAAGAAATAATCAACAAGGCAAATGAAATAACAATCATAATGTAAATGTTAAACAATGCTTAAAGGCGTAGTTACACGTCAGTAAAATTGTAATGTCCGACCTGTAACTCATAGAGGTGCAGAGAAAATGAAACTGGGGGAGTTTGACTGTCCATGTTTTACAGCAAAAGGAAGGAGGCCCAGGGATTTGGAGATGACTCCAGAGCGCCAACAACAGGTGTGTATGAGTGTTACAGAGAGATAGAATCACAATTAAGAAAGACACTAGTATGTAAAAGCTTGGCCATTTAAAAATGATTGGTATCTTCTTCAGGCGACAACATCAGAGAGTTCCTGCTCAGCCTGCGATACTTTCGGATCTTCATCGCTCTCTGGAACATCTTCATCATGTTCTGCATGATAGTGTGAGTAAGATGCTGGGAGCCCACTGCTGCCCATGTACTTAAAATGAGTTAGTATTGGATGTAAAGGTGAATTTGCTGCTCTGTAACTTTCACTCACGCAATGTTTTTAAAGGTGTCTGTTTTTACAATGGTGGTAATAATCTATATTTTGTACATTATTGGCAAAATCACTTAAAAAATCAAAACCAACAATAAATAGATACTTAATAGATGCCCCAAATATGTATTGTCTTGTAACTGTTCCAAAGAGCTCCATTGTTGTTTAAAAACAATCAACCCATAATAGATTTTATTGATCTTTTTAGTAGGATCCTAATTAGCTAATGTCGAGCATAGGATTTTTTGGTCACAGCTTTCAAGTAAGAATGTGAATATCAACCATCTTGTGATATCTTGTTTGAATTAGTTATTATGTTATTCATAATATTTCTTCCTTCATCCTGTCTCAACTCTGCTCCAGTTTATTTTCTACATTTTAAAAATACTTAGAAAGTCCCAGAAATGTGCTGTGAACTTGTTCCTCATCTAACTGGTTGACTGTCTTCAATCCTCACAGATTATTTGGATCATGATCGACATTTGCAGGGACCAGAATCCGGAATCCTTCTGGGTTTTTCAAGATGGATGCTCTAAATTACTTCTTTATAGAACCTTTCTGTTACTTTGGCCCTTTTAAACTATAAGTCTACTCTATTTTCTTTACCACCTCTAATTCAAAAACTACTTCTGGTGTCGCTGTACAGGAATTTATTAATCACTGTATTTATTTTGTCTGATAGAGGTTTTCACATTTTTACTTTTCTGTAAACTGTGACTCTATGAATAGCCCTGCCCTCTGCTGGACATGTGTTGTCATGTGCCCTCGAGCTTCTGTACAGAAAATGGGATGTTTTCTTCAGCATTGCCAATATAAAAAAAAAAAGATCACCTGGGTTGTAAACGATGCACAGCCTTTGTTAACAGGATAGAATTGTTTTTTCTGTGGCTTTTTAGCTGACTGTCATCATTTAAGGACCTTGTTCTGTCCTAAAGCCTCTCAAACTTACCATGGTCCCTTTTCCTGTGTGCATATATGATAAGATGTATAAACAACTCAAAATTCATCTGTTGTTATGTGCAGCCTCTCAGATAGAAACTGTCATTTCCTGTGGTCTGGGACACCTGGGCTGTAAGTAAATGAATATGCACTTTGATGTAAATGTGTCCTTGTTCTCTTTCCAATAAAAATACAATTTTCTTATCCAGTGTCTGTTAAATGACTGACTATACTGACCTTACAATGAATGATGCATTAAATATGTTTGATAGATAGATAGACAGATAGATAGATAGATAGATAGATAGATAGATAGACAACATGGGGTAAAAAAAATGACCCCTATCCATTTCCTGTTATTTCATGCATGGCTGGGTGTTTCTCTGCTGTATTGTTTTATAGCTTATTTATAGACCAAGAATTGCCTCCTCATTTTCCTCATCCTGTTCTTCATGCAGCATCTTTATGACCATTACACCGTAAGTCTGAAATGATTGCGACCAGCCATACTAACACTCTGGATGAAGAAATTCAATAACATATTTTTTAAATGCGCGTCAATCAGTCTACTAAGTACATACTGTTATTTTTCGAGATTTATTTAGTTGATCTAGTTATGCTTAGCTAGCCAGAAAAGAAGCTAGTGCGCTAACAGCTAGTTAGTATTGTACATATTTCTCTTTCTCACTCGTAATGGATTGTAAAATAAGACTCACATGCATCAGGTGTTCAAAAGCAGCTGCAGAATGGAAGGTGTTCCATGGTGAATACATTCTGTATACAAATACAAAACCTATGTTTGTTTATAAATTAAGAAAGGGAAAAGGAAAATAATGATTTGTGGTAATCAAAAAACAGATATTTAATGAATACTTCGAATATTAAAAGATAAAATACATTTATTTAGAACATGGAGCAAAGAAACACTCATGCATGAAACAACACAGGTAATGAATACGGGTCATTTTTGACTCATGTGCATTTGAAGGATACTGGTACAAAAATGATTTTTATTCGTAAGGATTTGTGATGATCAAAAACAAGTTAATTGGGGAAAATACCTGAAATACTGAATGATGAAGATATAGAAAATAAAAACTGAGCCAGGTCCCTTTTGACCCATGTTGTGAATCAAAGGGTTAAATTCCCATTCAATTCGACGCAGTGACGTCGAGGCCGCCGACGCAGGATCCAGCGGCTGACGCAGGGTCGACGTCTCCGGCAGAGACGCCTCCTCGAAACAACAGTCGTCCAGCTACGACCTGTTTCTCTTCTCGTTCTGGTATGAAACCTCGCGCAGAGCTCGGCCTTTGGGTTTTGTGACCGCTCGCACCTTAGCTAAGATTCGGCGCTCGTCGATTTGGGAACATTTGGTTTGTTGACTGTTGAAACGGTCCAGTTCACCAGGCTAACAGCGACTAGCTAAAGGCTAACCAGCTGCACGCAACAAGCAGAGGCGCTGCTGATGCTGTTGTTTCTGAGAATGAAGGCTAGGCTACATTCACCTGCTAGTTCAGCCTGTGTTGTTCATCAGTTAGCTAGCCCACCCATTTGAACCGATGCTAAGTAATGGAAGTTATACACTAGCTTGCGTTTCCTTCGTTCATGTGTACGAAATGAATGTCAGGTTGTTTCTATATATTTCTGTTCAGTTTCAGTTTGTGGTGCACATTAACCACAGTGTGAACACTGCACGTTGAGCCACCAGAGATATTATGTCTACATGTGTGAGAAACACTAAAAGAAAGGAGAAAAGCGAACACCATCTGTCTCACATAATGGTTCAGCTCATATTCTATCAATCCGTTGGTTTTTTTATTGTGATTGTTGGAATTTAAAGTGTCCACATTCGTGAATAAATGCCACTCACGCCTCTTGCAGAGCCTCAGGGGACAACTTCAAATTATTAAAGATTTAAGTGAATATCAAAACAGATTATTTTTCTGCCGAATCATCACTCAGCTTATTGTCTCAGCTCAAGTTGAATAATGACATTTAAGCCTGGCCCGTATCACCATGCATAAGTCTTGAAATATCTCTTGCCAGTGATACGTGACTCACACTTGTCTGCTTGTGTCTCTCGCAGCCGAAGAGCAACTGCTGGGATGCCAAAGAAGTTCCAGGGCGAGAACTCCAAGGCGGTCACAGCCAGAGCCCGAAAGGCCGAGGCCAAGGCGGTGGAAGACGCCCGCAAGAAGAAGGAGGAGGAGGACTCCCTGTGGCAGGAAACTGACAAACATGTGCTCAAGAAGGGGCAGAGAAAGGTGAGCTGTCACTCCAACCGGCTCCCCCTGGGTAGCCTGCTCAGAGAGGAAGAAAGAAACACGACAGAAATGTTGTCATATTTGAAAACAGCTTTTAGTGCGGGGCAGGAATCCTGTCTTACCTTTTTCACACATAAATCCACAGGTCTGAAGTCTAGATGGGATTAAGTCTTAACTTTCCCCTGCTGGTTTTTGTATTAGCAGCTAATTACAGAACAGCACAAACAAACAGAGAGAAAATATAGAACACATTCCCTTTTCTTTGATCAGCATTTAAGACCGAAATGTATTTAGTAATCTTAAATATCTTTATGTACCTAGTGTACAAAATGACAGTGGATGCGTTTAAGTAAAGCTACATTGATTTCAGAGAGAGACAGACAAAAAATATGTTCCCAGACAGGCTGAGCTTGACCTCGACTTAACTCTGCGTCTTGTTAGGTGCACACAGACGCTTCACAAACCATAATGGACTCACTTCTTTGGGAACTTAACTTGGGATTTATTTGAATGTCTCTTTGTCAAGCACACAATATACTATGCTGTAAGTGTTTTGTTGTGAGTCATTGTTCTGTGGCTAACCGACTTATTAAGATGAGCAAATGCACAACTTCTGCCATCTTTAAAAGATCCACATACAGCCTTTATATCTAATAGTTTTAAAGAACCATCAATAATGAGGTATTTTAGATGTCTGATCCAATATTTTTGGTCTGTAAGAATATAAAATCATCCTGCTTTTCCAGGATGACAAGGAGAAGAAGAGGATGGAACTCCTGGAGAGGAAAAAAGAAAACCAGCGCCTTCTGGATGAAGAGTTCGCCACGATTAAAGGCAAATCAAATGAGGTTGCAGGTGTAGGAAAAGTGACCCGGGCCCAGATCGAGGAGACGCTTCAGAATGAGCAGCAGCAGCAAGAGGAGCTCCAACCGAAAGGTAAAGATCGGGTTGTCAAGATGAGTCAGGATCTGATAAAATCAGAAAGCAGTGGCTGAAACCCCAAAGTGGGTTTTGTTTAACTATGACACCACCTTTTTCATGTTTCAAATGATTGTTTCCTACAGAAAAGAGCCACCTGGAGACTCCACTGGAGGAGAACGTGAACATAATTATCCCTGAAAAAGGAGCAGTGGAAGCCAGATCAATAGAAGATGCCATCGCTGTGCTGAGGTACATTTACAGTTTGCTCTGTGTGACACCCTGTTGTCCTAGTAATCTCTGCGATGCTGATTTTAATTGACAGCAAATGTGACTTGTGAATGTTAACGATTCATTGTTATTCATTCTGTCTGCTTCGTCCTCTAGCACGGGGCCTGAGGACCTGGACCGCCACCCGGAGCGGAGGATGAAAGCAGCATTTCTTGCCTATGAGGAGGAGAACATGCCTCTCCTAAAAAAGGAGAACCCCAACATGAGATTGTCGCAGCTGAAGCAGCAGCTGAAGAAGGAATGGATGAAGTCACCAGAGAACCCCTTGAACCAGCGCTTTTCCTCATACAACTCAAAGTGATAACACTCCTTCCATCATGACGCCATTTGAAAACTGTGCACTGTGGAGACTTTAATTGGAAAAATCAAATAATTTCATCCTTAAATTAACGTGGCCACGACCTGCTCAGAAACAATATCTCCAGTACCAGAGGACACACCTCCAAGGAGAGGCTCACCCCTCCAGCCCATCAACGTCACAACTAATCATCATGTCCGTGCACGTGGCCTCTAATTTTGAATGTGCGCATCTAATAAATTTAATGACATCTCCTTTTTTTTTTTTTTTTTAGCACTTCTTTGAAAGTGGGGAATTCGATGTTTTGAGAGTAACTTATTAAAGTTGACCGCTCGACCATCAGTCATGTCTTGCGATCTTTCTTATTTGGAGACACAGGCGAGTAGAAGATGATGGAGTTCAAACTTTGATTCATTCACGGAGAAAGTCGACAATACTCATCAGCCTACAACAAAGTAGGCTTCCTGGTCAATTTAAGACAGGACATTAACTGTTAGATCAATTAGAGATAAAACAATTTCTACTGTCAGGTCCATCCACCAGGTGACTGTTATGAAATTTGCTTGTTCTGTGAGTCCTGACTGTGGAGTTGGTGCAACGCTGTAGGTAAAGGCTGAAGTTATGTGTTGACACAAGAGTGTTTTACTCACAGCCTTGTACAATGCTGATATAATACTGCTGATGCTCCCCCTCCAGTATTTGAAGGCTCTGTACTCTGATGAGCCATGAGCACAATTTGACACTGAAGAGGAAATTATATGAGGAAGACATTGGAATCAAATCGTGTCAGAGCCTCAGTGTGTCTAGTTTGGCGAGTTTATTTGTACAGCACATTCCAATTGAATGTGCTTTATATAAAAGGCGTCATGACAAAGTGTAAAAGCAACATAAGACAAAACAGAAAAGGAAGCATTGAAAAAGTTACATAGAGCATAACAAATAAATACATAAATAAATGAGTGAAAACAACAATGCAGTGTAAGAAATGGGTAATTATTTGATTTAATAAAAGGCTGTGGCAAACAGGAAGTCCCCAGCATTGACTAAAAAGAAGTTGCAGTGGAACATTGCGTCTCCATGTTTAGTTTTGAAAGTAGACCTGTTCCTGACGACCTGAGGGGTCTGGATGGTTCATAACGTAGCAGGAGATCAGAAATATGTTTGGGCTCTAAACCATTCAGTGCTTTATAAACCAACAGCAGGATTTTGAAGTCAATTCTTCAGGGAGCCAGTGTAAGGATCTCACAACTGGAGTGAAATGATCCACTCTTGGTGTTAGTGACGACTCCAGCAGCTTTATTTTGAATTAGCTGCAACTTTTTGATCGATATTTTTTTCCAGAGACCTTCTAAAGACACAAATACTATGGTCAAGTCGGCAGAAGACGAATGAATGGACAAGTTTTTCCAAATCCTGCTGAGACATAAGTTCTTTTATCCTCGACATGTTCTTAAGGTGGTAAAAATGTGACTTTGCAATGGTGTTAATGTGGCTGTTAATGTTACGGCCTGCGTCCACGACTACACCAAGATTTCTATCTTGGTTTGTGTTTTTTAACTTTACAGACTTATAATCGCTCTTCCTCGTCTCCAAAAACAATTACTTCAGTTTTATTTTTATTTAACTGTAGAAAATTTAGTAGAAGCTGAACCTTGGCTAATTTGTAACCCATCTGCACCAACAAGAAAGAAGAAGAAAACAAGGAATGGCATGTGCTCTAAACAGATTTTTATTGGTAAAGTTATTGTGTCAATGAGACTTTAAAGGTTTTGACATTACTAAAATGACCAAGATATATTTCCTCAAATAAAAAACCTCCATCTTGTACAGGAGGAAACTGGCCTCTCTTATCAACGGCTCCAGACTCTTTGGCCTCTCGCCAGCTATGTTAGTGTCCTCTCAAATTCTGGTGGGCTGGTGAAATTAAAATGTGAACATTTCTGAAAACACTTGTGATCGAACAATCAGAATTGTGCTGCCTTGTTATTAATCACAAATCTGTTTATAAAATGACCGATATTATCATGAGATGTCTCTGGTAGTTACACAACAATTCAACTTAAATCCAGCTTATCGTAACAAGATTTACTTATCTGGGACGTACTTCCTGATATTTTTATTTTTTATTTTATTGTGGCTAGTGGCTCTGTTGGTCACAAAGCTTTTCTCCAGCGCAGCAACATTCATATACTGAGCTGCTGAGGCAGCAAACTGCTTTGTAGGTTTGTCTGATGCCAGGTGGAGAGACGGCAAACACAATAACAGGGCTGCAACCGCATGACTACAAGTACATAAACAAATAACTATTGACAGGTTTTCAATTATTAAAAAATGCAAAAAAAAGGAACTGGAAAATAAAAACAGAACATGATTTTTGAGTCACTATTATTTTATTGGAAAGTGGTGTATGTGGTGTATTTCATATTCAGAGGCATCAGATCTGTTTTGTATTTGTAGGTTACAGGTCTACATAACCCAAAAACAATCTAAATTTAGAAAATCTGAGGGGAGTGTTGTTTAGCGTTCTTATAAATTTGCTGCTGCTGATGTGTTTGTTAGATTTCGAGGACACGAGACAAGCCCTCTGCTCACTGGCTTGATTCATTTGGGGCAGATTTATAAATGGACACTTTTGTCCATCCAGGCTCTTGTGGCGGAGGAGATAAGAGACCCTGTGAAGACCTTTGAAATACGGAGCTTTAATGACAACTTCAACTGACCTTTTACTTTCCATTTTGCATTAAAGAAACCAGTTCCCTTTCTCTTTCCCTAGCAACCAATCAGTCCACTCCCACTTTATAGGGATTTCTTTGAGCTCATGTACGTGTGATGTTGCGCCTGAACATCACACGTATTCCGGTCTGATGTTACAAGGCTTTTTTTGTCTTTCTGCATCCTAACCCGTTGCCGCTCCTCTAGCCCTCCCACTCTCTGTCCATTTGCATGTCCACCCTTTACCAGGCCAGCTGCTGCTGCCCTTTTCTTTCTTCATGATGAATTCTAATCATCACTTTCAAAGGAAAGCGTCTCCAAGGCTCCTTTATCAACTGCCCGTACTGGGAGGAGGGAGGCAACTGTCCGACACCCACTCAGGCTGCTCCTCTCACCACTTCTGATCTGCAGACCGGGAGCACTTCCTATTTGTAACCTGCCTCTTTGAGTTTGGAGGAAGCAAGATATGGAAGAAGAAGGTAATGATCACCAGTGGGGATTTTGTTGATGTATTATTTCTATTTATTTTTAGGACAAATTCATGAGGGAAAAATATAAGTTTATATAATTTGAATTGCAGTTAAAGGGCTATAAATAGGGTAACCACCATTTTGATAGATTTGCTGTCCTAAAAAAAATTCACCTATGACAAATTTGATATTCAAGTTAATATGCAAGTTAAGACAAACTATTACAATGGTCAACCTGTTGTCTTTGTGTATTTATATTTTCTTAGGGCTCATTTTCTATGTGGATGGTGACAATTAACCAACATTTCAGGCAGAACTTTAGAAACCAAACATACAGTGTAGATCACATAGTGTTAGTCCTCATGGTCGTCACGTTAGGTTCATATTTTTTAGGAAAATAAAAAGGATAAACATATATATTTTTTAAAGTGACAATTTTGTAGGATTTGTTAATATGGGTGTATCTGTGGATATATACAATTTTAAAATATCTATATATTCTTCTTAGAATATATGTATATGTAAAATATAGGCTATATTATATGAAATAGCATCATCGGTTAAAATTTGTAATCTTTTTTTTCTCTCAAAAGAAACAAGACACATAAAAGTAGAACACAGATTTACACCCTCCGTGGTGAAAGATTAAAAATGTAGCACATTGATACAGATTAATCCCAAATTAAGTATTTCCTGTTATTCCTCTGAATAATGTGTGGAACTGATCTGTATAATTTTCAGAGGCTTTCTGATTTTCCATGCACAGTAGACTAACATATGAGCATTTGACAGAATGTTTCTCATTCAGAAACAGCTAAACACACAATCTGAGGCTCAGAAATTCATTGCTTTTATATCAGTGATGATTGTGCCATGATTAAATACTCAACTGTGTGAATTATTACATTCATAATTAGATTTAATTAACCTTTTTCCAACAATGTTTCATGGTGAGCAAAAGCCATTAAGGAGGCCAAAGACAGGAAATAGAGATAATACACTTTATTTCTAAAGGAAAATAACATTTATATTTTGTTTCTTCTAAATACATTTTTTTTCATTTTTAAAGGTCATCACAGTTAAGGAAAAAACCTAAATGAATGTATAATATGTTCATGTTGTTAAAGTGTGACATCCTTATTTAAATATATGATTGATTTTCATTATTGTGTCCTGCACATTATGTATTCAGTCTAAATCAGGCTTACAAGACAACATGATGAGAAACAGAAATGGTACATGAAAGAAAGATGTATTTTCTTTTTTCTTCTTTCTCTTTCCAGTGTCATGAAACATGATCTGCTTGTGATCTCATTTCAGCTCTGCGCTGATGCCATGAGGTTGATTCTGGTTAAACCAACCAACGCAACGCGGCGCCTCGACTCGACAGGTGAAGTCTTCCCCAACGGGGACCATGAGCATTGCGCCTCGGGCGGTCCGCCCCCTCCGACAAGAACCCCTGAGCACGATCAGTACTCTGGAACCCCAGTCGAGGCATCTTCATCCCCACAGGAGACAAGTCTGTGCTGCGTAGCACCTTCACCCCATGAAAAATCAAATGGAATCAATCAAGTTTCAAACCAGATGTCGCCGCTGAAAACTCGGAACCTAACCTTATCCCAGCTGAGCGATCAGGAGTGGCTGCTGCTTTGTGGCCAGGTCAGCAGCGTAGGAGATGATTCGCCCTCGGCAGAGAGAGGAGGAACCAGCGGGGGCCATCCAAACCACAACGACAGATGTGGATGTTCCTGTCCTGACGCACACCAGCATCCACAGACTTTTCAACCGGCATCATCACTTGGCACAGTGCAGGACTGTCCCTCCAGAGTCTCAAGTAAGAGAAGACTTTCATGCTCACCACATACCCAGTCTTTCTCTCAGAGCAGCCAAGGTTCAACCTCATGCCAGGTTTTACCACAGCAAACCAACCAAACGGATCTTTTCAAACCTGCAACAAACCAACCGCATGACAATTTCATGCCTCAGTGCAGTGACCATGACGGTCAGAAGGAGCTTTCGCAGCGGCAGCACCCTTGCAATCATTTCAAACTCAAGGACAGCAGCCAAGCAACCTGCCCCAATTTGTTCAACATTCCTCTAAACTCAGTTGAGTGTGCTGAGTCGAATCAGATACTTCACCAGCGGCCTCAGCCAGCCGTCACTGCAGACCTCAACTGGAGAGAGATCTTTGGTAAAGAACCACTTTTGGTTCAACAGCGTCAAAATCGAGACTCACGTGGCTCCATGACTGGTGATCAGGCCTGCAAATCACCTGGGGATCCTTCGATCATCCTCAAGTGTCGTCACCTCCCTTACAACCTCCTGACCAGTACAGCACGCATGAAGAGGTCATCCACTCCAGACAAAAGTGTCCAGTCCTTCTCCATCAGCCAGTACAGTTCACTTGAGAACCAGGATTTAGTCGAGGAGAGAGCTAAACAGGGACAAAGTCAGGTACATGTACTTCTCTTAATCGTGTATTTTCTTTTTGTGCAGTCCTGTTTCTCTCATTTACTCTGTTTAAGGTTTTTACCCAGGTACATTGTACGATTGATGACATTCCCTGTGCTGTCTCTTACTTTCAGACATCCTCTGAACTCCTCGGTGGGTCCAAAGTCTCCCTCTCTAAACATTCACCCCTGCCAGCGGACAACTTAGAAACCAGTGGCTCAGTTAACGGGGATGCAGTGCGACCGCTGAGCAGCTACGGCGCTCTGAGATCCAGTCTCGCAGATCTTCCCTCGGGCCAACAGCCTCTTCAGCTTCTTAACAGTGCCATCCTCGAGGACGCCTTCTCCAAAGTCCTCAGAGAAGACTCCAGTAAGGCCAACAGCGACAACCTGAGCAGGGAGGAGGGCAGCGCACCACAGAAGAGGACCAAGGACCTGAGCTACCGGCTGGGCCAAAGGAGAACTCTCTTTGGGAAGCGTAAACAACTGAGTGACTACGCGTTGGTCTTTGGGATGTTGGGCATTATCGTCATGGTGATCGAGACAGAGCTTTCCAGGGGATTTTACAGCAAGGTTCGTCCTCTTCAGACTTACGACCTCTGCCAAGGAGGTTATACTTACACCCCTGTCCGTTTGTTTGTTTGTTTGTTTGAAAGCAAGATTACGCAAAAACTTCTTGATGGATGAACACGAAACTTGGTAGCAGGATGGAGTATCGGTCATGGAAGGATGATTTAAATTTGGGGGCAGATTCAAGATTAATTTTTTTAGATCACTTTCTTTAACATTACGAGATAGTGCTTATTTATTTTTTTTCACTGATTTCCCAGTGAATAATTAATGGAGCTTGATTAATACAACAAACCTATTTAGGGGACTTATATCTATGAGTGTGTAGAATTTTGTGCAGCTTGATTAAATTAAAGTGGACTGTGCCATTCTAGTTTACGAAGTGTCATCAATTTAATAAATACAGATTCATTGTACTTTCTGACACCATTCAGCAATGCAGCCAAGAAAAGGGAATGCTCATGAAATTGATGTCAACAATAATTTAATGTCATCAAGTGTGTCATTAGAATTAGTGGCTTTTAGATGGAAGAAATTCCCTCCTTTACCACTGTTAATTTGCTCTGGTCACTTGTGTAGTTGTAATGTTTCTGTTTCCATTATTTGCAGGAATCCATATACTCATATGTCATGAAAGGCCTAATCAGTCTTTCTACTGCTATTCTCCTTGGACTCATTGTGATGTACCATGCGAGGGAAATCCAGGTAAATACTATGAATGAATGAATAATAAAGACCATTCAGTTTGGCTACATGTGGTATTTTTGTTTTGATTGGTAAACCTGACTATCTGAGAGTGGAAGCTAATTGTGTCACAACACAACCCATGTTAGCAAGAACTTTAGTCACAGTCTGTTTTATTTGGGTTTTAAATTGTCATCACAGAACAGAATTTTTTTCAAATTTATTTTATATTGCGAAATAGGACATTTCCTTGATTTCCTTGAATAATTCTTGAATCTTGATGAAATAAAACAAGCATGTCTAGGAATATTTATTTATGATATGTGTGTGAAATTGGATGCAGATACAAATATAAATCTGGTTTAGTTAATTTAGTCTAGCGTTCATAAATGTATCAACCATATGAATAAAACATTGAAATGAAAACTACAGTTCAAATATAACAGTTTATTATTGGTAATTGACATCAATTTATTATATACAGTTTATATCTACTATATTATGTCACTCTTCTGTTCTTTTCTCTACAGCTCTTCATGGTGGACAACGGGGCAGACGATTGGAGGATAGCTATAACCTTTGAGCGGGTTCTCATTGTCATGTTGGAGCTTCTGGTCTGTGCCATCCATCCAATCCCGGGCCGGTATATGTTCACCTGGACGGCTCGACTGGCCGTCAGTTACACGGCATCAGTAGCCGATGCTGACGTGGACATCCTCCTCTCCGTGCCCATGTTCCTGCGCCTCTACCTGATAGGCCGGGTCATGCTGCTCCACAGCAAACTGTTCACGGACGCCACCTCCCGCAGCATCGGGGCCCTCAACAAGATCAGCTTCGACACTCGTTTTGTGATGAAGACCCTGATGACCATTTGCCCCGGCACAGTGCTGCTGGTGTTCAGTGTGACCTGTTGGATCATTGCAGCGTGGACCGTGCGGCTGTGTGAGAGGTATCAGCAAACAAATTCTGAACTTCTCACATCTTCCTTCATCCCTTTTAGTAACTACTTGCATTAGTAAAGTATCATTAAAAGGTTTATTGAAGTCCAGTCAACCTTGTTTTTAACTGTTTCCTGTTGAATGCTTTCAATTTCTCATCTATAATTTGTAAAGTAAAGTTTGCCCTTGACATCCCAGCCTCAGTGTTCACCCCCAGTTTCCATGTCTTTTCAGGTATCATGATGCACAGGAGGTAACTAGTACCTTTCTTGGAGCAATGTGGCTGATCTCCATCACCTTCCTGTCCATCGGCTACGGAGACATGGTCCCTCACACCTACTGTGGAAAAGGTGTTTGCCTATTAACAGGAATTATGGTGAGACTCATACAGTACAACAAGACATGTAGCAGAAGGTAAACCTTTTGAAACAAAAACAGTATACCAACCAAAAAGCAATATTTCATCTATGAGTGAAGCAACATTTTGTATCATTTGCTAACTTAGTCATGTAATTTGTACAAAACTGATGAAAATCACATGCAGGTAGAATCACAGGGCGGTCAGTAACGGTTCCATGTTTAAATTATTTCTGCTGACAGCAACTATAAGTCAACATATTGAATTATAATTTAAAGTACTTTAAAGTAATGCCGCTGTCACTAACCACTGCTCTCCTTCTCAGGGAGCGGGCTGTACTGCTTTAGTTGTTGCTGTTGTTGCGAGGAAGTCCGAACTCACCAGAGCCGAAAAGCACGTCCATAATTTCATGATGGACACTCAACTCTACAAAAAGGTTACTTCACGATCAGAGATGCAAATTTGTTGTACGTTATTCATAATATTATTAGTAAAGCTGAGCCTGAACAGACTGGGCATGTTTAGGTTTTGTATAGTTTATCTCTCAGAGCTTTACAGTGGAACCTGCATTTATGTCAAGATTTTACCCTAAAAAAGAATGTTTATTTTCTTCATTCAAGTTCTGTAAATTTGGTTGTAATTTTATTATTATTTATAAATTATTTATAATAACGTTAAACTGAAAAACAACAAACCTTAATTACATTTCTTCATCATTAGGGTTTGATAACAGCTTGTTAGGAATCATTGCCAATTTTTTGGGTATTGGATTAATGTTTTACTCTTTTCATTGGTCAGGCTCTATACAGTTTGCAGTACAGGACCCAAACGTTACTTCGTGTAAATGCTGCTATATTGGCTTGTAAAAGCTTCTCCTTCTCTGCTGTTTCATTTGTGTGTTTTTTCCTCCCCAGATAAAAAACACAGCAGCCAACGTGTTGAGGGAGACGTGGCTCATCTACAAAAACACTAAGCTGGTGAAGAAGATCGATCACGCCAGAGTACGCCACCATCAGCGAAAATTCCTGCAAGCCATCCACCAGTAGGAATAAGTTGAAATAACTTGTAGAAATTGTGCATGTTACGTCAATTTGCTAAATATTAAATTGTTACAACAAAATTTCTGCATTTATTTTACTTGGCAAGAAAGTGACCGTGTTTCTGATTTTCTTTTTTACCGTAGACTGCGAAGAGTCAAAATGGAGCAAAGGAAATTAACTGACCAGGCCAATACAGTCGCTGACCTTGCCAAGGTCTGTATGTGTGGTTTCTTTCACATTTTTCAAAAATGGTCAAAGGAGAAACTGAGTCAGCTAATAGTAATCATTCCTAATCATCGAGCTCAAACTGGGAGACCAACCCTCACATCTGGGAAAAATCCCTTTGCTCAACCGAAGGAAAGAAACTAAAACCTGTACTTTACCTTCCATGACATCTCGAAATGTCTGCAGTGAAAAATGCCTCTTCAGGGATCACAAGTGGAAAGAAATGTGCATGTCACGTGATGTATAGTTTCATTTTGGTATGGAAGCATTAAGAGTCCACAGCTCTGCAAATGAATAAGTAAGTAAGATAAGTAATCATGATTTTACTGATAAAGAATTAAATGTATTTTATCATCACAATCTAATACACTGAGTGACTCTGTGATGCCTTCTTCAAAGTGACCTCAAGGTCAGATATGTGACCTGTCCTCCCTGCTGCCTTCAGACTCAGAACATGATGTATGATCTGGTGTCGGAGCTGCAGCATCGGAGCGAGGAGCTGGACGGGAGGATCGTAGCTCTGGAGGCGAAACTTGACTCCATCCTCCTCAGCGTGCAGTCGCTGCCGATCGTGCTTTCTCAAGCAATAACAAAGCTACAGAGGGATTTCCTGGACAACTTGGCTTGTCGTGTCCACTTCCTGTCGTCCTCCCTGAGCTCTGAGTGCTGTCCTGTGCCTGCCAGGCAGCTCTGTCCGGGATCCACCCCTCCAGAGACACCGTACAGCCAATAGACCTCGACATCCTTTTGTTGTGCTGGGATGAATTTCCACAACCAACATTCAGCATTGGGAGTTACAGCTATAGAGTCAAGTCTGGAGGAAGGGATGGACATCATTTCTTAGTGTCCTCTGCTCCAAGTTGTTGGTTCAGGAACCAGGTTTCCTCCTGTTTGTGAGCAAATTGTGAGCAATTTTCATGGAGCTCATGAAAAACACTTTTACAAATGCATATATAAAACATGAACAAATATTCATTATTGATTGATTTACAGACAACCCCTACACCTTAAAACAGTTTGCCTGAAGGTGAAACATCCATTTAACACAATCCATTCATTTTCTCCCATCCCTTATATTAGACTTTTGTTAGACTGTGTTCCACTACTTTTAATAAATGTTATTGTATAGGCCTGTCTATATATCTCAGTGGTATCATCAGTCTTTAAGTTGTAAACATGAAAATGTTCTAAAGAATAGAAAAACTTTAATACAAATATTTATTCATCTTTATTCTTTTGAGAACCATTTTTACAGTATAGTTCTGAAACCTTGATTCGTGTCATTGGCCGTAGCCAACACAACATTGTTATCATGGGTTTTAGACATTAAAGAGACATGTATCTAGACATTGCATTAATTAAATAGTTCTGATATTTTTAGCAGCTGCATAGTATTCTATTTTAAATACTAATATACAGCCTGTGTATTAAATCACTGAAAATAAAGTATTTTGTGTATTTATGTATGTTTGAGGCTCCTTTGTTTCCCTTGGCAGGACTCGGGTGAGTTGCCTGCATTTGAAAAAAATAAATTTCACAAAATATTGACTAGTTCTATCTTTCACAGGCCAATGTCAAATTTGTAAAGACATTGCCTGATTGAATGTTGATACCGTAGAGTGACCAGTGGCCATCAATGGCCGAAGATATCAGTTAATTAGAGTGAACAAGCAACAGCAGAGGCACCATTGAAATTTGGTGCATATAGAAATTTTACAAACACACACAGTCTTTTCTGTAGATCCTCTTATTTTCATCGGCCTAGTGTGAATGATACACACACACACACACACACACACACACACACACACACACACACACACACACACATGCAATAACTATTCACACACACACTCCATACAGTTAAAGTTCAATTACCTTTGAATGTGTGTTGCTTGCTTTTATTTTAATTTAACTATTGCACTGCTGAGCTGACCGGTTTATTCTCGTCCAACAACTTTCATTGTACTTTTGACCCTGTGTTAACTTGCATAATATGACAAATAAAAACTTGAAGCGTGTTTTAGGCCCAACTACTTTCTTGGGTGTATCATGCCTTGTCGTAGTAACTCAGGTCAGGTGGCTGGGAACGAGCTCCACACATCAACACAGGGAGTTTGAGTGAAACCAGTGACTCTGCTGACAGAAGCTCCACCACTTGTTTACCACAACCACCATCTGTCCCCTCTGGGGGTGGGGGGGGAAACAACAAGTGGAGGAACACGGGATTTCTTTTTGCACGGCGCTGCAAACTCTCGCGATGAGTGAGTCCGGAGGCGAGCTGCACCCACGAGACTGTCATTTCGCGCGCTGAGGCTAAGCTCCAGTCACATCCGCGATCGACAGCCGCGCCGTCCAATGAGCGTCATTCGCCCGGAGCCGAGTGGCCAATGGGGCGCGCCGCACTGTTAGAGCGGGCGGGGTGTGAAAGTCTTGAAGAACAACACATTGATCCGTCTCCATCCAGGCAGAGAGTTGCTTGTGTGAATCCCGCGGCTCAGAAGTTATTCCTCCACCGTCGATCTCCTAACTTCACTCGGACGAACAAACAGGTGAAACAACTTCCCCCCCCTCCCCTTCACGCTCTCACAACTTTTCAAACCCCGCAGCCGTTGAATTAACCGCCTAGTAGCTAGCTTACTAACCCGGGTTAAGCTAACCCGACAAAGTCCTGCCTCGTTTCTGTTTGGTTTTTTTTTTTAACCCGAGTTGTCCAAGCCGGCTGCGGGTAAAGTTGAAACAAAGCTAACCGGGATAGTGTGAGTACACGTGGGTGCTGTTGGCGTGTTACCGCGGAGGTTTAAGCTGCGGGACAATAAGTCAGTTGGACGCGGTTCTGCGGTGATAATAGACCCGGGATGAACTTGACTGCTGCTGCAGCCGTGTTGTGTGTCTGTCCCGTCTCCATGTTGAATGAAACACGGTGCGGTTCTCACTCCGGCTTCGCACACTTCGCTCTTTACTACGAAGCAAAACAAAACACGCTAACCTTTAACTCATTTCCTCCCATTTCCCATTGGCTTGGGTCGAATCGGGGGGTCACGCTCTTGATTTGCCCATTGGAACACAGGTGGATGGTGGGATAATGTGGGAGAGGAAGCGGTTTTATTTCGATATTATTATTATAAGTATTATCATCATTGCACATGTTCCGTTCAGTGGTTTTTATTTCGAGGCGGATCACCCCCCCAGCTGAGGGAGGAAGAGCCAGGAAGCCGCTCGGCTCGTCTCTTGCTCCTCCACGGGCACGAAACTCGACCCGTGTGTGTGTGTGTGTGAAAACCAGCCTTTTCCCTCTTGTTGTGATCGCGAGCGAACCGCGCATGAGGCGATGTTTCTGTGTGTTTTATTGTCAGCGAGCGGAGCCACATTGTTTGCTAGCGCTCCCTCGCGTCCGGATGTGCCTGCTTTTAAAAGAACTGGGAGTGGCCTGCAGCTCGGTTTCCCGCACTGTATTCAAATCAGCCTGTTCCCTCCCTTTCTCGCAGCCCGCAGGAGTGAGATGCCCGGTGCTGACAGCAGCACAATGCACTGGCAATACTCATACTTCTGCCACTGGGAAACACTGGAGTTGTTCCTCTCTTGCCTGAAGAGAGGAGCACAAAGGGCAGATGCCTGTAGTATTAATGGTGGGATTGGCAGGAGCCCTTTTCTCTGCTTTGGCAGGATGCACGCAGTGGTTTGAAACGGCATCAGCTCATGGTTATTTTTCTTTTCTCGTGAATTGTTTTTAGGGTTTATTCCCTTTCGTGTTTGTAAAGCACTTACAAAAATTACGTTAGGTAACTGCCATAGAAATAGTAATGTTGTTTTTATTGTTATTATTATTATTATTATTATTCAAAGTTGGTGTGAGCATTTGGGCACAATCGCAAGCTTACAACCAGTGAATCTCATCTATTGAGGGACGGGAACAGTAACACAATCATGCATTCAAAGAAAAAACGTGTTGCATTTAAATGGTAATCCCGAAATTTATCATATACTCCAATATTTTCCAAAAATAGACGGGACTACGTGGTTAGAATGTGAGTCACTACACGAACAGCTTCAAGATATTTATCAACAGTAAGAAATGTGTTCAGATACAGGTTGTGCATTTCTGTTTAAATCTCAAGACCCAAAATGATAATTGATTCCACTTCCTCTAACACATGCAGTAAGTTCAGCAACTATTTAATTAAACAAAGCCATAATGATGATATACAATATTGGGCTTGAAGATTAAATAATTACATGCATTACATTTTTAAAAGTTACACTTTAATACAAATAAAAACAGATGCGTATCAGACACATTTTAGTTCTTGTCCTAAATCTTGAACTATAGCAGGAATGTGTAATGTAGCTTTTTGAATTGATGTCAGCCACTGTCGCGTGCATTTCGATTTTCCAATTAACTTGAGAAAGCCAGAAATAAACCAGCATAGTACCCCTTTCTGTTCAGTGATTCTTCACAGCTGTGGATATTCAGCTTTGAAATATTTGGTTTACTTGTTTTATAAATGTGTTCTGAAAATGTATTGGTTCAAATGATCCCCAAAAAATTATTTTAATATTACAGCCGGACCGATATATCAGTCAGCAGGGGTATATAGGTTAATATAGACATCTGTCATCACTCAGTTTGTCCAGCAGAGTGCGCTCTGCCTCAGTTGTTTACATTACTAGGCACTATCTGCATGTCATGTAGCAGAGTACGGAGTCCACACTCTACACGGTCAAGTGGTGTCCTCGTGGTAAATGCTAACATGGTAAATTATTTTTCTTATGGATTGCATGGGAAATTAACTGATAATAACCCCATCATTTTCCCTTCTAAGGCTATACTGTGTATAAATAAATTCAAAGAATGGCTGATCTATTGATATGATTTTCTTAGTCCCTGTTATCGAACAGCCACTGGTCAGGCTCTGATTACTAATATCCTGTAAAATAAATGCAATGATTGTTGTGGTTGTAATGGGTCATGGTTTCGCCGTTGACACAGGGCAGCTGCAATGTGGATTCAAGTGCGCACAATGGATGGGAAGGAAACCCACCGGGTGGATTCCCTGTCCAAACTCACCAAGGTGGACGAGCTGCGTCTCAAAATCATGGAGCTCTTCAACGTGGAGCCGGAATTGCAGCGGCTCTTCTACCGCGGCAAGCAGGTGAGACGACATGGTTAAAATTTTGCTCAGAGAGATGTTTGATGGCGGCCACCATGTTTTTATCTCACAAACAAATATTTCAGTTGAATTTTTGTTGAGAATTTTCCCACAATGGTTGTAGTTCGGTCATGATTGCTGCTTTAACATTTACTCGTGAGCAAAATATATTATGAATAAAATATGAAAGTTAAAAGCTTGTATTAAATAGTGATGTGAATATCTAGTTTGAAATAATAACAAGCCAGAAAAACTCAAGAAGACTTGTGTTTAACCTCATTATGCATGTTTAATCAGATGGAAGACGGCCATACCATATTCGACTACAACGTGGGACTAAACGACATAGTGCAGCTGCTGGTTAGGCAGAAGATGACCTCTGTTGATGTTGTTAAAAGCAAGGACAAAGAAGCTGAGCTCTCTGACTCGGACTCAGGCTGTGGCTCAACTCAGAGCGAGTCTGACAAGAACTCCACTCACGGAGAGGTAGAGGTACAGGCCGCCGGCACCTCTGCCCAGGCAAACACCCCAGAGCTCGTCGATCTGGGATTTGGATTTTACAAGGTGAGTTATGAAGCAGGTATTTGTGAAGAAGGGGTAAATTTAATATTTCTGTTGAAGATAGGTGGAGAACCGCTGTTAAGTAAATTCAACTATTTGTACAGTTCCTTTTCATACAATCGTGTTGCCCAAAGCGCTTTAGATGTTAAGATTAGTGCTGAGCTTCTTGGGGTTGGAAAGCATCTAAAACATTAGATTTAGTTATATTGTTATATTTTTCATCCTAACACTTTTTGTGTGCAGTGGAGTGCAACACTTTGTGTCTTCATGGGATTGTGGAAAATAGTTTTGTTAATTGCATTATGGCCCCATTTTTTCTTTTCAATTTTTACTTTGTAGTGGTATGCTTTTTGGCTTTGTATACCATGGCTTTATGAAGAAAATAAAGTGTATTATGTGGATGAACACAATAATGTTTGATGCATCACACCATGAAATTAAGTTTGTCACCCCTTCCATAACACTCTGGACTGTTTTTATAGATGGGTTTATTTGTCCATTTGTTCTTCCCACCAACATGGCTGTTTATACGCTTAACACAAATATACTGTATTAAAGCCTGTCTTCATCTAGTGTCATATAGACATGGTGAGAATGTCATTTTACACCATGTTTTGAAAATGTGTTCGTAAGGATAAAAGTCTGTTTTGAAAAACAGATCTTTATTAATTGAGATGTCTCTGGGGATCTAACTAACTCTTTTCTGTTTATGTGTTTGAAGATCAATGAGCTGGTGGATGCAAGAGACTTGAACATGGGAGCGTGGTTTGAAGCCCAGATAACGAATGTTACGAAGACGCCAAAGACGCCCATAGACGAGGCTGCAGAGGCCCAGTCAGCAGAGGACGAGATACTGTACCACGTTAAATATGAAGAGTAAGAATCCTTGTTCTGTTACCCATGAATTTTTCTTAATCATTTTGTCGATCCACATTCCTTGAGCCCAGCTAACAATGTTTTCATCGGTTTCGTAGGAAAATCCTGGTAATTGTACAACAGTAGATATTTGAATTATTTCATTACTTAAAAAAATATTATATTAGTATTAATATTAGTATTTAATGGCAGTGCTGTCTTTTCAACATTTTGAGCTATTCGTGGAAAAAAGACAATTAAGTCATAGTTTTCCTTAATTGCTGTCTTTGCTCTCCCTGAATGACAATCTTGTGTTGAGTTTTTAATATCTTAGTGTTGAAGGGAACATGGATCTGAGTGGTGTAGCTCGTCGTCATTGAAACATGCTTTTGTACATTCAGCTACACTCAGGAAGCACCTGTGATGGTGTGTGGCTTGTGTGCGATCCACAAACTGATGTGGTCTTTTTACTGTTGCAGCTACCCAGAAAATGGGGTGATTCCGTTGCTTGCCAAGGATGTTCGTCCGCGGGCCCGCACCGTTTATCAGTGGCACCAGCTGGAGCCAGGAATGATTGTAATGGTCAACTACAACCCAGATGACCCCAAGGAGCGTGGCTATTGGTATGATGCCGAAATCCAGAGGAGGAGGGAGACGCGCACAGTGCGAGAAATCTATGCCAAGATTATCCTTGGGTAAGAGCATTGTTTCATGTAAGGTGGAGTTCTAATAAGTGAAGATCTAGCTGTGGTGGAAGGGGAATATGTTTTTTGGGGTTTTGGAAGCCACAGTTGCAGGTGGGCTGAGCTGTGTTTACTTGTTTGTGTCTCTATGTAGATGTGTTCTCTGCGGCTTTTGTGTTTTAAGCAGTTGTGATATGAACCACTATATTTTATATTTTGATCTCACAGCATGTTACTTTCCATTTCCCTGAGTTACATTGACAGTTTGTTTCTTTGTTTGCAGCATTGCTGGTGACTCTCTAAATGATTGCCGGATCAGGTTCCTGACTGAAATTTACAAAATCGAGGAGCATGGTTCTCTGGGGGATGCTCCAGCTGGTTCTGAGAGTCCACTAAAAAGTACGGTTTTCAATTGTATTAATATGAAACCTTCTTTACTCTAGCCACTTGTGACGTTATTGAGTGTTGAAATACATTTGTTTATATATTGCATAATCTCTATTCTCCAGGATCAAATGGACCCGAGTGTAAGCACTGTAAGGACGACCCAGATAAAAACTGTCGCTTGTGTAACTGTCACATCTGCGGCATCAAGCAAGATCCTGACAAACAATTGCTGTGTGACGAGTGTGACATGGCCTATCACATCTACTGCCTGGACCCCCCGCTCACCTCCATCCCTGAAGACGAGGACTGGTCAGTAAGAGCAGAGGTGGAATGCCACTGTGTTCAGATGTCCAGACATTTGATTGGAAATTAAAGTTAGAAAATATCAACCATGTGTTGATGATTAATAGGCAGTTGTGACCTGTAGTTTAAAAAAGACAAATATTACCGAATGTCCTCAATATAAGCCTGAATATTTTTTAAAGCCAAGAACTAAATGATTTCATCTGTTTTTATACCAAATAAATCCAGTATTGAGGTGTTTTCATGCTACTTGTGACAAAGTGTAACGTTTTGATCATCACCTGTGTTTAATACGTTAAACTTGACCTTGACTCCACATGTCGTGTTGTTGCAGGTATTGCCCAGGTTGCCGTAATGACACCAGTGAGGTTGTGTTGGCTGGAGAGAAGCTGAAGGAGAGCAAGAAGAAATCAAAGATGGCTTCCGCCAGCTCTTCCAGCCAGAGGGACTGGGGCAAGGTGAGAACTGACTTCACATGTTCTGTTCCATTTTAGACAACTAGCCACTATATTATTTTTGTTATTAAACACCAAAGTCTTAACCTACAAACACTTTCGACTCCTCTCTCTCCAGGGAATGGCCTGTGTTGGTCGAACCAAGCAGTGCACTATCGTCCCGTCCAACCACCACGGCCCAATCCCTGGCATCCCTGTTGGCTCCTTGTGGAAGTTCAGAGTTCAGGTCAGTCCATGCAAAGAGCAAAAATGGTTCTTGTCTTTAACTTTAGATTAACTTGGATCTAAGTGGTTATAAACTAAATGACAATAAATTTGTTAATTTTTTTTTATTGGCCTGTGATAATGTTTCATTTGCTTGGCCCATCTAGGTCAGCGAGTCTGGAGTCCACAGGCCACATGTAGCTGGAATTCACGGCAGGAGCAACGATGGTGCTTACTCTCTTGTCTTGGCTGGAGGTTACGAGGATGATGTGGTATGTTTATAAGTTGCTGTTTTTTTGCAGTTATTTCAAAGTAAAGGTAAGTTTTAATAAGGTCAAAGCTGTTTTTTGTCATAATTTAAGGGAATCACAAGAGTAGTTGAGGTTTGTTGTTATATTGTTTTAATTTATGTATTTTACATCTCAGGACGATGGCAATGAGTTCACTTACACTGGCTCTGGAGGACGAGATCTGTCTGGAAATAAGAGGACTGCTGAGCAGTCATGTGATCAGACACTTACCCACATGAACAGGTATGACACTTAAGTACATAACGCATAACTGCTTTAAATCACAATAATTTCTCAGTTTTTTGCTCCGTTTTATTTTGCATATTTAAAAAGTTTTTTTCTGACTCACCAGGGCACTGGCACTAAACTGCAACGTCCCAGTCAATGACAAAAATGGAGCTGAGTCTAGGAGCTGGAAGCAAGGCAAACCAGTTAGAGTTGTTCGCAGCTGCAAGGGGCGCAAGCACAGTAAATATTCCCCGGAGGAAGGAAACAGATATGATGGCATATACAAGGTATGACGAAACACTACACATTTCCTCCAGTTTCATTTGACATGTTGGATTTATAAGATTGTGACTTCAAGCATCCGTTTGTTTACGTCGCATGTTTTTAAACTTCCCTCAGATTGTGAAGTACTGGCCTGACAAGGGCAAATCTGGCTTCTTGGTGTGGCGCTATCTGCTGAAACGGGATGATGATGAGCCGGCACCGTGGACAAGAGATGGCAAGGATCGCATCAAGAAGCTTGGGCTCACCATGCAGGTAGATTTAGATAAGAGCCATTTTATTATTTATTTTGCATACAAAATAATAACATGTTGGTTTATCTGGGTGTTATGCCCTGTCTGTGTACCTGTCACTTGGGCTCAGTTGAGAATGAGAGCATATCGCATGTGTGTTTACTGCCATGTCACAACAATCAACCTCTCGTACCCACATGAGCATGTTACAGCAACATATTAAACAAGTGTTAGCATTTTACCATGCTTACTTAAGTATGTTAATGTATACAATTTGACAATGTTACTTGGTAGAGGCTAATAGCTGTTAAAGTAAATATTAACCTGCTTGTTGTTGATCTGATTATAAACTTGCTCATGTTTGTCCCCATGTCTTCCAGTATCCTGCCGGTTATCAGAAAGAGAAGGAGAACAAAAATGAGGCGGAGGAGGCGGCGGCAGCAGCAGCAACACCCAGCAAAGCCAAGAGGAAGAGAAAATCTCAGGGCAGTGGTAAGTTGTCTTTTGGTCTTTTTTTAACTTTTGTGTAGTATCCACCCTCAACTCTACAACACCTTTTATGGAAATATGTGTTTCTTGGTTTCTGTCAGAATCCTCTAAGACCTCACCTGCCAAGAATCCGAAGAAAGTCAAGTTAGAGATGTACAAGCTTTCCCAGGGGCAGAAGACTCTCATCAAGAATGACAAGCCAAACAAGAAGCTGTGGGATGAAGCCATGGAGTCACTGTCACTTGGACCGGTGAGGATGACTTTTTGGTCAAGTTCGCTGCTGGACTTTATAAGCTTAAGCTTGATGTCGAGACAATAAGGATTTGTTGTAGTAAATAGTTTGTATAGAGCAAAGTTAGGACTTAATGTCTCACTGGTGTAACTTTAATCAAGAATTTGTCTTGCTGCTTGTGCATAAAAGATTTTACTGACAACTCTGTGATTAAAGATTATGTATTTATGGGATTGAAAAATGGGTTGTATGAAGATATTTGGTTTGTGAAACAAAGGACTAGTTGAAGCTCCATCAGTGCTTGATTTTTTGTAAATAATAAATGGGAGGTGTTAAGTAAAATCTCTCACTCACAAAATAACTAGGTACAGGAGTGTTGTTAAGAGAACATATTTTAATGCCTTAAATTTTGTTTTTGCAGAAATTTTTGAACAAGGTTGAGGAAGTTTTCCACTGCATTTGCTGCCAAGAAGTGGTCTTTCAGCCCATCACCACAGAATGCCAACACAACGTCTGCCGGGTAAGAAACTGTCACAAATTTGGAATAATGACAAAGACCCCATGGTCACATGACGTGATGAAGTAAATGAGCTTTCAAGCTCCTGATACATTCACATCTGAAATGAATAGAGCAAGGAAAACAAACAAAATGTATTATTCTCTGAACATGATGTTTCTATGGAGTTTTTTTCAGCACACCTCTTAAAGGGATATTTTGTGATGAATGATTATCTAATAACCATAAGGTTTTTATTTAAGTGTTGCAGTAGTGAGACCTTACCTTAAATGGGAGCTGTAACTACTTTTGGCCAGTTGTCACAACCTTACACACACCTCTGAAATTTAACCGAAACTGCAATATTCTTGAGAATGAGACGAAACTTCCAATTAAAGATCATCACAAAATTATTACAAACAAAACTTAAATTTGGGTGAAAATATACATTGAGTGGAGGCCCAGAGAAATTAAGGCCATTGTTTTATTTTATTTTATTTGTATTTGTTTTCTTCAGGAATGCCTTCAGCGGTCCTTCAAAGCAGAGGTGTACACCTGCCCGGCCTGCAGACACGACCTGGGCAAAAACAACTCCATGGCAATCAACAAACCTCTGCAGGATATTCTACATCAGTTTTTCCCAGGGTACAGCAGCGGGCGATGATCATTGGCTCCGCTCACACAAGTCCTCGGGGAAAGCCGATGTAAACTGTAAGGGGAATTTTGACGCAATAAAGAATCAGTTTTCTCTTAATATATTTTTTATGATTTATAAAACTACAATTTTTGTGGACTTCAATGTTACCATTTTTCACCTTGGATCTGCCCTGATGTGTAGTTACTGATAATTTGAAAATTCCTTTATAACAGCCTTTGCCATTACTCCTCCGCTAAAATCCTCAGTTGTTCTGTGTTTTGTTATGTTCCGTTAGCTAATGCAAATGTTATTCATGATGATTTAAGGAAAGCCCTCCACGTTTAGCACTCCTTAAGAGAACGTTAAGTTGTTTCCCTTAATTGTTTGGAGATTATTATTATTATTAGTAGTACAATGTGGACCTGTTGCTGATTGTCATTTTGATGCAATCGTCTCAATCTGATGATGCAGTTGAGGTTTTGTCTCCTGTAGCTGTTTACATCTCAGTACTCAGTATTTCTTTTTACAAATCTGTGTTTGCAAGCATCGCAACTTGATTTGCTATCTAGAAATCGGTCGGCTACACTAGACTAACTGGGTAAAGTCGTCGTCACAGGTTTCTACCACTTTGTTTTTGTCCTGGCATGATCAGATCTTGAAATTGCATTGCAGTGTCAAGAGAACAAAGTCGCCTTTGGGAGGAAATAAGACGCTTTGATTGTGAAACGTAGATGAGACCTAAAAACTGAGAACAAACTGAACTAGTTTTTTGTTTTTGTTCTGTGGTTCAGCCGTCTTGGAGGAAGTGTCTTGTTGGGAAACCGTGTCATCAAACTTGGATGGATTTTCTAGCTTGTGTATTGGTTCCCTATATATTTTCATAAAGTTATTTTTATATTTGTATATGAAGTTCCTCAAAGTTGGTTAAAAAAGTTTCTATGAATTTGGTATAGAAGCCAAACATGTTAGAATTTTATTCCATGGCATAGATTTGGAAATCCCCCATTTTGAAAAGTTTGTTAAAGTCTGAAGGAAGAAACCTGTTTAATCCAGAGTGTAATGTAGAACTCCCGTCTATCTAGCTCTTTAGACCTTGTTTTGACATTTTAAGCTAATCGAGTCTAGACACGTTTTTTAAAAAATTTTATTTTTATTTTTTTGCTAAAATTTAAAATGTGTACTTTTTCATCTTTTATAATCTTACTGCCATCTGTGGGGGGGGTGTTCAGTCCAATTTTTGTGTCTCCGCAGGTCACTTGATCTCATTAAAGAGAAAAAACAGGAAATGCTTGCATTAAGTTGAAAAATTTATTAAATCTCACACTGCTCCTAAAATTTGCCATTGAATCAACTAAATTATCCAAATGTGTCATTAACTACTTAAACCTCTAACTGTCTTTGTATGGATAATGTGATGCTTGGTGTTGAATTTCAGTGGCAGTGTGTGATGATGTCCATCGACATGTGCAGCACTTTGAGTTTTTAACGGAGAGACAAAGATTTGCATAAACCGGGAAATGTATATTTTCTATAATTGTATAATTTTTAGTCCATTGCAGTTTTGATATGTAGTTTTTAGAAATGGTTGCACATGTTTGGTGCAAAAATTTGTCAATAAATTCTTTGTTATTCAATAAAACGGTGAAATTATGTTTTATCTATATCTCCCACACACCCATACAGAAACACACTGACAAGAGTTATGTGCGGCTAGCCTTGTTAAGACTTAACTATAAGTCTTTAACATTAACTTCGAGCCTAAACAAAACCGTAACCATGATCAATTCATGCCTAACTTTGACCTTAACCTAACCTCATCCAGGACCTCAGAAATGATGTCTTACCTCAGTAGGACCAGGCTTTGGTCCCCTTGGGGTCTACTGGTCAGTTTATACTGAAGAAGGTCCTAAAGAGGCAACAAAAGCGAGTACACAACACCTGCCTGGAAGACTTGAGCAAATTATCCTGAACTAAAGTGTAACTAGACTTTCGTGTGTAACTCTGACAATGATTTTAAAGAACAAATGGTCTTATGATTGATTTAAAGGGATGGTTCACCCATTGAAGCTTCAATATCCCCTCCGTCAGGATAGTGGTGAGTAGATAACGAGTGGATTTTCATTTCTGGGTGAACTATCCCTTTTAAAAGCACCAATATGAACTAGATAACCCTGCACATTATTTCAAGGTGTTCTGAGGTTGTTTAAACTCGCACAACTTGAGAACATTAATAAATCTCGTTGACTCGCACTGAGGGTGTTTTATTTGTCTGATGGCTGACAGCTCAGCAGCCGTCACCAAACCCGGCAGTGTGTACGTGCGTGACGTGCACAGGACGCAGGCACGAGCATGGAGTGCATGCCCGATTATCACCGTCGATTGCCATTGGTTGATTCATGTGCCCGTAACCAAGCGAGCCAATCGCATCACCGGCTTTCTTACTAAAGATCCGTAGCATCCGCGTCGTTCCACCAATCACCAGGCGTAGTTTCCTGGTGTGGGCGTGACCCCCGACGTAGTCTCGGCTAGCTAATGCTAGAAGAAAACCGATCCAGGGAATTCTTACATATCGAAACAAATTGGACTGAGCTCAGCGGGGAGACGCTGCCAGTGGACTGCAGGAGGTAAGGTTTCCCACTGAGGGTTTATTTCATCCAACTGCACGGACTGTGCTCTCCTTCTAACCCTAATGTGTGTGTGTGTGTGTATCGTCGCGGTGTTTTTGTTTTTTTCCCCTACTGCAGATATGGAGGTAGCTAGCGACATGCTAGCAAGTGTTAGCCTAATACCTCAGCGCTGTTTTAACGCTGCCAACAGCTGCTTCCGTGTTTGTGTGTGCGCGCGCGCGCGACCTCGTTGGGTAGATGTTAACGTTTGTATGAGTTTGGCTTTCGGCTCATTTTCAAGCGCTTTCCGCTGCGGTTCTTTGTCGTTTTGGGGTAAAATGCTAACAGTTGGTGTTACTTGTGCAGAGCTACCGTCGCCCTTAACAGCAGCATCAGCCTGTGGCAGCGTCCTTTTACTTTCACTTAACCTGACATGAGCTGCAGGTCAACAACTGCACGGCGTGAGTATTCACGACCCAGTCTGTATCTGGGAGGGCAGGGTGCAGCAGTATTAACACAAGTTTGAGGCCCAGGTGGAGTTAAAGGGTCTGTGTAGGCCCCTTTCTGTTGTGGTTAGACAGCTGGGGGGTCATGTGGCCCTCAGCTCACTGATTAGGTCAGACCCCATTAGAAAGAGGGTCCCTGCTTGTAATTGAGTCTAGTGAGATAACATCCCAACTTATTGGTGGCATCACTGATAGCTGTGGATGTATACACTAGTAATGTATGGATTGTAAGTTGGATCGTTTTAGACTTTAAGACTTCTTTCTCAGTGGGGGTTTATTTACAAAGTCTATTCAGCTTATCTGTAGCATACACACCTGGCTCCCTCCATCTCCGGCTCACACAACCTGCTCCACAGGCAGATTGTGTTTCATGCAAATTACTGGTTCAATGAAAACCACTTACTTTGCAGCAGGAGGCTAAAATAAACACCCATGTTGTAACACTGCTTGTGCCAAAAAAGGTGTGTGACATTGAATAAGCTACTGTATAAATTCACGTTTGTGGATGAGATAAAGTGTTTTTAATACGCAGCCCTTGACATGATGAAAACCATGTGCAAGTCTTGCAGCACAAATGCAGATGTGAAGTAGGTTAATCGTTCCTTGTATATAAATATATTCTCAGAATGCCTATTTAGATATTAAATGATGTGAAAATGTAGTTATGATTATAGTGACTTGACTAAAAAGATTGTGGTTATCAGTTTTATTGCAGTATTGTTAAAATTTGCTAAAATGTCTCAAGGAAGTGCTGACCCACAAAGTGAAGTAATTTCAATAAGTTCTAGATGTAAAGAATATAGAAGTGTTTCTTTAATAATAAAAAATGTACTGTAATGCCCGGTGAAATGAAATCTTAAATAAGCTAATCAAATATGCACATAAGGAAAAATACAATCGCATTTAAACAAAGCCAGGGTCAAATACTAACGTAAGGTGAATGTAGCAGACAGACATTATGCGTTAAATGCAGATGTTGACCTCAAATATCTGAGAGTCAGGACAAAGTATCACTGACTGTTAACAAATGCAATTTGGCAACAGTGGATGCTAGCAGTAGCTAGCTATGGCCAGAGCACTAGAGCTCTCCTGCTGGTAAAGTATCACCCAAATCACCAAGGTAATTAAAGATAAAAACCATACAAGTTCCAAGTTGATCTTCAACCAGAAAACCTATTGTCAGGAGATTGTGTGCAACAAACTACTGTTTCATGTGACCAGTTTTTTTTTTTAAAGAAAATGTTGAAACGTATAGATGAGATAGTAGATGAGAAGATAGTTGTCATGGAGATACAGTGTTAGGCTTTTGGATTGGCGAATGTAGATTTCCTAAGTATTTTGTTCAAACTGTCGCAAGTTCCTATTGCAAAATATTAGATCTACTGTACAATTGTATAAAACAGAACAACCTTAAGAGTGTATAAGGTGGAACTAGACAAGAAGTTGTAATTTTGCTGGAGATCTTTACATAAATTATCCTCAACTCAGCTGCAAATAATATGCTTTTGATCAGCTAATAGATTGATCAGCTAATTCTTAGTTCTGAAGTTCCTATAGTTCATAGATGTTGGCACTCCCACATTGTGATGAAGAGGTTGTTCTTATAAGAAGACTGAGTTAACATGACTGTTCTAACATTGCTGTTGTTCAAACAGAAGCCTCAGGGATGCTGCAGGTTTCTCTAACTGTCATTCACAATACAAGCTTTAGTTACCAGTAGTACCAAGTAGTAGTGCCGGTGTTGGGTCGGAGGCTGTTTTACTATTGGAGTGTGTTTCCCCTTATCTGAACCTGAACCCAATCTTATCCTAACCCAAACCCAAGGGGAATTTAACAGGAAAAACTGTTGGTGAAACGCATCACCGGACACTAAACTTGAAGCAACAACAGCAGTTACTGTAGCTAAATCCTCACGGCTACCTACAACACAAGTACCTGAGTAAAGTGTCTCACAATTGGGCTAATGTTAAACTGCTGTATTAGTCAAGACCCTTAACAACCCACCCTGTTTTGGGTCTAAACAATAAAATGATCATATTTATAGTAGTTCTGAAGTTTACATTTCACTTACTGCATAGGTGATGTATTAGGATCCCATATCTACTCTGTTTCTTAAAAAGAGCACCTGTCCACTTATAAGTGGGCCTGTCACTGGCCTGAACGAACCAGAGACTGGTCAATCTATTAACCTTGTATAAACCTGACTGGCCCTGAACCATCAAGTATGTTGGAGCGTGGAGTCTGTGGGAAAGGGTAGTTGTGAGCGAGACAACATTTTTACTTCCTGTTATCATTTGGATAAACAGGTGAGCCTGTTAGTGACCTTGTGTTGCTTTTATTTAGTTACTCCTGGTGCTGTATTTATATGCTTATGGTAAATGTTTCCTATTCTCAGGTCTCTCTTGTAGAAGAGATTGAAATCTCAATGATAATGTCTGATTAAATAAAGATTTAATTGAGTCCCATGAGTTTCTCACATAATATCATTAAAGAAGCACTCTTCAATTCTTATATTGAATTGTAGATTCCTAATCTTTTCTGAAAGGAGCTGAAAACTGAATATGACCCAGTTTCCCACGCTCTCCACCCTAGGTTTACCTGCAGCACTTCCACGACCAAATGGCTACCGACATGCCCATGGACACGGTGCCTGCCTCATCCCCAGACCCGACCTCACCTCCTGTTCTCAGCTCCAGTGCAACCCAAGACCGGATTCCCACCCAGGAGCCAGCCATAGCTGAAACCCCTCACACAGCAGTGTCCTCAGTTCCAGATGCTGCTCCAGATCACAGCCCAGCTCAGCCTGCCGACCCAGAGATGGCCAAAGGACTTGTTTCTGACTCGGAGCTGCCCCCAGCCCCTCTGCTGCCACCCCTGCCACCAGTCAGTGCCAAGAACCCCAGCTGCAAGATCATGACCTTCCGGCCCACCATGGAGGAGTTCAAAGACTTCGCCAAATACGTGGTCTACATGGAGAGCCAAGGAGCTCACCGGGCCGGCCTGGCAAAGGTGAGGAAAACAGACGCATACTGTATAGTATATTGTACACACTATCACATCACAGTCCTGTTATGGTAAGGTCTCATTAGCTTTTCAATGTTATCAACAGCAGTGACTATCCATTCATGCCTATTCATGCACAGGCAAGATTCCATCTAAAATTATTATTGTTGTTTAAAACCTTTAAAAAAATATATAGAGCCATAAAAATGGAACTTGTTTGTATTTATAAGACAATGAATTGGGGAGTCTCTGTCTTTTCTTTGATTTTCTCAACAACTGCTCATCTGATCAACTTCAAACCTGAGTAATGAATGGTTTAGAATGAAGAGCAGTGTTAACTTCAAAGTTTTTGAATGAACATGTGGAAACTTGAGTGGCTTGTGTCTCTTGAAGATGTTTCACACAATAGCAGGTTGGGTCTACAGCTTACAGCTATCAACAGCCATTCACCCCTTGACTCGGGGGACCCAAACGACCCACTAGTTGGCCGGGGGGGGCGAATGACCTACATGTTTGACATAACGACTCTCAGCATAGGTGAAGACCCATAGAGGTTAAATACCTGAAACCCTCCACTCGTCAGTCAGAACTGGAGAAGCCTCTTGGGTGAGAGGTGAAACGTATTCAAGCAATACAAGCAAGTCCAGTTCTCTATGTACACTTGTATGACTCCTGGTGATACTATGACCTGGTTGAGTGAGAACCTTCACAGATATTTTGAATGAACAGTTCTCAAGAAGGAGAAACCGTTAAACATTTGGTTCCAGGTGAGGCGATGCCTCCATGTAACTGACCTCATTAACATGATAACAACATTGGTACGCCTGGTCATAGTTTATCACAGCAGCACACCAGCGAGGCATATAATCACTTTAAGTGAAAGCATCTTGGAGGGCTTTGTTTAAGATGCAGCGACAGCAAGGCAGTGCTGTATTGTTCCATTTTTATCAACACCCAATAAGGATATTAACCATTATTAACAGGTGAGATTAGTTTATGCAACGATGCTGTTATAGTAATGTAAACCATGCATGGTCCAAAATTGTAATTCATCTAGCAGTGACCTAGAGATGTGGTGATGATGATTAGATGATTGAATAAATTATACAGCCATTAATGAGATAACAAGGCTGTTTTTAACAAGCGCTGCCCTAGTAATGATAAAGAAAACAATGATTTATAGACATTTTAGAATCAGAAATCAGCAAATGTTTAAAATTTCACAGCATTTTCATAATTTGCTGTTCAGTCAAATAGATTATAGATAGTAGATGCATAGTATTTGATTATCTGAGTACTAATTGTTTAAAATCTACAGGGGAATATAATAGAATAATTTGTTAAATTAGAGTTCAACAAAACATTGGTGGTTGATTATAATCTTATTGAATGTAAAACATTTACTTTACAGTTTGGAGGTCAATGCAATCCTTTCAGTTTGAATGTTGGCTCACTGCCTGTAATACGAACCATTTCCTCCTTTCAATAGGTGATTCCCCCAGAGGGCTGGAAGCCGCGGCGCTCCTACGACACCATCGAGGACATGGTGATTCCAGCTCCCATCATGCAGGTAGTGACTGGTCAGTCGGGTCTGTTCACCCAATACAACATCCAGAAGAAGTCTATGACCGTGGGCGAGTACCGCAAGCTGGCCAACAGCAAGAAGTAAGTTAGTGCCTCGCCCAGGGCTCTCATTTATACATGTGGTAGTTCTTCTATGGTCCTAGACATTGCTTGTGGGGAAGGAACTCAAACTGATGAGATGCTGCTAAGTTACTTAAAAGCAGTTTTCTCTCGGGTAGTCAAATTTTATAATAAGTGCTGACACAACCCTTGTTAATACAATATGAGCATGTCAATTTGGGACCGATCATTGGTTAATCAGTTCTTTCACTTGGTTTCATTCATGTGTATGATTGGCACGGAACTTCTCCAGCAAGAACAAAAGTGTTTGTTTTCTATTTCAGTTGTAATTGAGATACATCATCATTTGAAAACAGCTAGTTGAACAAATCCCCGTTTGAAGATGTTATTGCTGGTTTTCTGATTCATGTAAAATTGTAAACATGTATGAGAGAGGGAGCGCGACAGCTGGGCAAAGAGCTCTGCACACAGCTCTAGAATGACTCAACGACACAAAACTCTGAGTTAGATATACTTGACGCTGTTATGAGAAGTGTAAAAAAAGATTGTGAAACTTTTGCTTTACCAACTAGACAAGGCCACCACAGTCTAGATAACAATGGGGAAGACTGCAGTTGGGTATTTATTGGTCATTTCTGCTGGAAAGAAGTTAAAACTATTTGAAAAACATGAATCTTTAATAAAAGTGTCAAAGTGCTTTCTCTGCTGCAGTAACTGATCGTGTCAGCATGATCATTGTAAAATATACCCTGTTGTGACCATTTTTGTATTGGTCCTGTTTCCTGTGAAGTAACTCAAATGCTACATGCTAGTAATTGAAACTGACACATTGCTGATCTTACAATGATGGATGCCTGCCAAGATGAGGGTGTAGCTGAAAGGCCACCTCTCTGCTCACCACTGACAACACATCTGGTCCTGTTCTGTTTTTAGGTACTGCACACCCCGCCACAAAGACTTTGACGACCTAGAAAGGAAATACTGGAAAAATTTGACATTTGTGTCACCCATTTATGGTGCAGATGTCAGTGGCTCCATCTATGATGAGGTGAGGCGTGTGCGTACGTGCGTGTGTGTGAGAGAGATTTGCCAGCCCATCTTATTTGTCTTGTCTTGATCAAGGTAATTTTTCATAACCAAATGATATTAGAAAAAAGAATTTACAAAATCAATTTGTAACTCTTTTTATAACAACATACTACTTAATCTTAATTTGTCTGAATTATCTAGTTATCAATATGATTTGATAACATGAGAACTTAATAAAAAATGTACGGTGATTATTGTGTCCACTATGGGATGCATATTTTAAATACACTGATTAATGGATCATTGATAATTAAAATATTTTGCCCTGAATATAGTGCCTTAATGTATTCTGCTTTCTGCACCACATGCTGTTACTTTCTTACCTTGCTCATTGAATGAGACGTTATCATTTTTGTTCTACTACAGCACCACCTTGTGGTAACAAATTGATAGTCTTTGTGAATCAGACTGTTTCCTGCATACTGTTCATAAAAATGCCTCTTTTTGTCAAGGACATTCGAGAGTGGAACATTGGCCACCTCAACACGTTGCTGGACATGGTGGAGCAGGAGTGCGGCATCGTTATTGAGGGTGTCAATACTCCTTATCTGTATTTCGGCATGTGGAAGACCACATTTGCATGGCACACTGAGGACATGGACCTCTACAGCATCAACTACCTGCACTTCGGACAATCCAAGTCCTGGTCAGTCACATTTTTATTTTCTTGAAACTTCCTCTTCAACCTCACCCGTGTCACATGGCATTTTAAGATTTGAAATTTGCTATAAAATGTCTACTTGCTGCATAGAAGCAGTGTGTAAATATAGCTACCAGATATTTACCAACATGGTCGGCTGTAGTTGACAGCAGTAGCAATTAGGTAGTGAAAATACAAACATTGACAAATAAAAACAACTTCCTATGTGTTTACAATACTTTTTTATTCGTTATTAGGCTCAGTACTGAGGTTCTTGTTTTATGCTTGTGTTTTTGAAACAACAGACTTTTATATACTTGCTTTATCAAGTGATTTGGTCTTGGCTCTTGACTTCAGTTGTCTCATTGAGATGTTGTGTTATGCTTGCTATACAAGGGCTTCTGGCTGGTATTTTCACCATCTGAGGGGTCATTACTTGGCAAATATGCTTTTGAGATATTTGATCGAGCTTGAAATCAGTTTGTGTTACAACTGTATTTTGACCTTTTAGATTTTAGAACCAACCAACAGTTCTGTTCATCCTCTTGTTTTGCAAATGTTTTCCTCTTTTGTTTTCTGCTCAGATGTAATCTCTTCTCAGATTAGACAAAAGAAAAAGACAAAACACCCCTGTTTTAGGTTTTCTACTAACTTTGCTGAAACCATTTAGCAGCTGGTCTACAGTAGAGGTTATATATAGTTATAGTATAGTTCTATTGATTTGAGCTGTTATTTCGCTCACTTTCTCTTCTATGTATCATTACATTTCCTTTTGTCTTTCTGTCACTCACCACTGGAGGGCCCTGGTACCCAAAGAAAAATACTTGTCTCTTTTCCTTTTATGTCTGTTGATGTTTTCCCCCCCAGTGCTTGTATACATGTTCTCGTGCTTTCCCATCTTTCCCTCTGTTTTTTGGATCCCTGACACTGCAGGAAGGAAGCAGAGCCAACTTTGTGTGTGTGTGCGCGTGTGCGTGTGCGTGCGCACACACACACACTTAGTATTGCAGATGTGTGTGTGTTCCTAAACTTCCATTCTTCGTTTGTTCTCTCACCTGTCTTCCTTCTTGTCACAGTATGCCTCCCTACCCCGTTTCCCCCGTTTCCTCTTCGTGTCTGTCTTTGTCTTTGTGAGGGATATAACAGTTCCTGCTCTGCGATGTGATCTCATTAAAAAAACATCTACCTGTCTCGTTTTCACTCCTCTCATGGAGTGTGGCTCTGTATCATTACAATTAACTATTGTGTGAACATACAGAGTGCGGATGTGTGTTGGTAAACATCCATCAAACTGTGATTCTCAGTCTGGTTATACAGGCCGAGCAGTGGTGGTTGTACCATGCTTATAGAAAACCTGTGTTGTTTAGACCTGTATTATTCTTTTTTCTCTTGAGCCATAGTTGTTGTTGAACCCCCACTCTGGTCAGATGTTTAACAGATGCAGTGCTTAAGGGGCAAACGAGTTGATGGTACCAACTTCAGCAACACACCTTATTTGAATGGTTTGAATCAATGATGTGCTGGAAAAAAACGTACAACCAACATTAGTAAGATTCTAGATGCAAGCATATTTAAAGGGCAGAAGGGAATACATCAGTCTTTCATGGGCCTTGAGGAGTGTTACTGCATATGTGGAGAAAAACTAATGCTACCTTAATACAAGTTAAAAAATTTAATTTAATCTGTGGGTATTAAGGCAGAAAGAAGTGAGTTTACCAGACCTCTGCAGTATTTTTTTTAAAATCTCTGCTTGAGGCTAGAAGCTTCAGGCTCCATTTGCTGCTCGAGTATAAGATACAAAAATGTCTCACTGAGCTGATGGTTGAGGTCTGCTGTGGGTCATGTAGGTTTGATAAGGAAGAAGAACGTGTGGGAATTAAAAAAAATATCTCTGGTTCTGCTGCATCCATTTTTATAAATGAATAAAAAGTGACAACCCTACATTCTACCTCCCTAATTGAACACATGTAGTGAATTGTTGTCAAGTAGAATTTAGTTTCTAATCAGTTTTAAATGTAAATGATTTTCAATATTTGATAGTAACTTGATTACTTTTGTGATCAAGAGCCATTTTTATTGACCTTTATTTATTGACCTTAACCCCAGCCTTCACAGTAACATGAAATATGAATATATTGTTTTCACTGGGCCAACTGACTTCAAGCTTGTCAATCTGTTGATGTCAACGTCACTCTCGCTTCTTTTCTGTGGGGCGGCTTTGCTCTCCCCTTTTCTCCTGTGTTGCTATACCCCACATCTATTGGCATTAGCAGAGTGACTTAATGATCCAATGAGGATGTGCCCTGTCTGTGACAAAATGCAGGAATATGGTTTGTGATCACTTCTTTTACCCATATTGAGAAGAATCTCTGCTCTTCACACATCCCTGCATTGTAACTTCTCTGCCTCTTTCCTGCTTCTCTTTTTAACTTCCATTTAGTTTGCCCTGACTGTCGTCTCTGTCATCTAAGACTAATTAACTCCCAGATGGATTGATGAACACCATTCATTTCCATTTTTAAATGCACACTTTTTTTTCCCCCTCCCTTTCCTTGTTTTTGTCTGATTCTCTTCGTTTTGTCGCCTGGTTTTGTTCTCCCTCTGTCACTCCCTCTCTCTCTCTGTCTCAGTGCACACCAAGCATCCCATCTTTATTCTTCTGAAATTGAATCATTTTCACTTTTATATTTGTGTGTGGTGGGATAATTACTGGCACACACACACGAGGATGTGTAAATGATCTCAGCCTCAGCAGTCAGTCACTGTCTTTATCCTTCCATCTTTCTCTTTTATTTTTATTGCTGAAATCCTGTCAATCAACCCTCTGCCCCAACACACACAGCAGTAGATCGGCTGTCAGATAAAAGATTCGCCTCAGAACATGTGAGGGGAAGGTGGGCAAAGGCTGACGAAAGAGAATTTAAAGGGATATTTGGAAGCGTAGCCCAGCTGCAACTTCAGGGAATGGAGGAATTTTTAATGAATCCTCCAGTCCTCAGCCTCCTCTGTACTCCAGCGGTTTTGACTCATTCTCGTTTGACAGTTTTCTGTGGCTGGACCAGATACGGTCCAGAGCTACATCCCAGAATGTAAGTGAGTGATAGAGTTCAGTTTGTGATGAAGTTGCACCAGTTGCATTTTCTGTCACGTCATTATGTGACATGTTGAGGGATACAGACAATAAGGAGATATTAAGAGTTTTGGATCCAGTGATAGTTGTTGGTATTATTTGGTCACTTTTTCAATAAAATAAAATACAACATTCAACCAATCATTTCGCTTGCTTTCAATATCCTAGCTTCTCCTACAGCAAAGAATCCCAGTGCGCTGTCTGATCTACAAAGCATTATAAAACTCCCTCTGTCTGTGATCTGAGGGACATGCGCACCTGGTATTTTAAATTAAACTTGTATTTGTAAAATAAGTCATGACCTACTTGATAGCATATAAGGGTTTTAACTAACAAATACTAGACGGGATAAACTTTTGTACTGCAGCAGTAGAAACAGCTCTTGATAGAAATGACCTTGAACAGTAAAAGTCTGAAAGAGAAGAATGCACAAATACTCAACATCTCTGTGAATGTGACAAACATGCACAGTGTCGCTCGTAAAGATGTCTGAATTCCAGCTGCTAGGAAAACTGTCTCGCCGCTGACAAATCATACTTTTCCTCAGAGAGGTGGAATATTTCAGGCCTTCATTTACTGTTTTGTTTTGTATGTATCTCTCTGCTGCCAGAGTGACAGACGTGTTGCTGCCATGGCAACCGTGGCCTTAGGAGGGAGGGAACAGGAGAAGACACGCTGATCGGCTGATTTGTTTAGTTTGATGCTGGGATGAAAGGGATTGTCTGAGGGATGTTCTGTGGCGCAGGCTGCTCCAAAACTTGTGCACATTTACACAGAAAGCTCTGCAACGTGAGGCTCCCGGTGGACAAAAACAACTTGGGAAATCTTGAGCATTTTGGGAAATGTACTTAATTGCTGTCTTGTGTGAAAAAAGATGAGAAGAGCTCTGTCAGTTTTATCTTCAGCACACGGTTATAGACTCGCTGAACACAAGCACTTCAACTTAACGACTAGTGTGTGGCTTCGTCCCAACCAAACTTCTGACCTAACATCATCTAGTTTTAAAATGTATATTTAGCCATTGAAGTGGTACACACTACTAATGCAAACAGTTCCTCACAACACACATTATAGGATGCACCAAAACTTGGCAAGTGTTGGATAAAACAACAGCTGAATTATTTAAAACCTTTATCAACAGGATGCAGAACAATATGCACGGTGCAGCTGGTGGCCAATGAGAAGGGATGACAAAGTAGTGGGTTAAGAAATATTCCATATGCCTGGTGATTCTCTTTGTTGTGCTCAAATCCCCGACCATGAGGGAGCAGGGTTGTAATCTATCTTCAACCACTGGACACATCCTATTATATACATACAGGGTATATATGTGTTTTTATACTATGACAATTCTTCCTTGATTTGAATTTAAAAGAAATTGCATAATATTTGGTATCGCAACATCATAATATATAGAGTTAAACCTCCAGTATCATGATGCGTACCACCACACTCTTCCAATACACGGCCCTATTGCAAATGCACAGTATAGAAAAGTAAACAAGGCTTAGTGATGCCTGCGATGAGTCTGTGCTCTATCTGCACGTATGGGAACTCCCGCGAAGTAGCAGACACAGCTTGAGTTAATGCAATGAAAAACCAAAACTCAAGGTCACGTCTCTTAACTCTGACCAATAAAATGAACCCTCATCTGACATTTCTCTATTGTTGACTTTCGCCTTAGAGCCACAGGACAAATTGCAACTCATTACCTGATCCAATTGTCTCAGTCATTACCCATTCTCTTCAAGTGCAGAATGCACACATTACAAAATGCTCAAAACTACAACAATGGCAGGGAGGGTAATTAACAGCAACAATGTGTGTATTTAAATACACGTGTTCCTTGTCACTTGCGTGCTCCCAAATTGCATCAAGCACTTGGGTAAAGAGCTTCTGATGGTGGTTAGCTGTGTAAATCCAGGCTGTAATAATACAACACTAAGGGATGCTGCACCTGTCTGAAGTTCTCAGGTTTCATCTACAGGTGGCAGTGTGGCACCATGTCTTGGCTCCCTTGTCTGAAATCATCTTCGTCTTTTATTTTCTCTGTTTATTATTTTTTTTCTCTCTCCCTCTTTCTCTCTGTGTCTCATGCTCCTGTTTGTTCTTTTTTCTCTCTCTCCTTACGTGTCGTAGCCTCTCACCATCACTCAATCGTTCTTACTTTCTAACGCTCTCCTTCTGTTTCTCCCTTTTTTTTTTTTTTGTCAAACATTCATGTGGTTGTTGAGTCTCGAGTAAGGAAGGAGAAGTGTAGACTTTTTCTTTCACCCATAGTTCATTGCCTAAGGTCTCTTGAGTCTTCAGCAACCCAGAGGAAATAATTGTAGTAATAAAAAGCATTGTAATAACGTCTCAAAGGGATGAGAGCTGAGCGTTGCTGGCTCCATCGCTTCATGCTGTTTTACAAATAATGTTGCGGTCTAAATGCAGCATCTGATGTTTGGTGTAATGATACAGACTTTACAATTCCCATCTATTGTATTAACAGCACAGACATTTTGACTTCCTGGTAATGTTGATATTCTCTCCACTTTCAGAGCAGCACAGGGCTTCTTTATTTGCACAGTAATAAAACCGAGTGGAAAAACACAAAGACAATTCATTCCTCCCTCCCTCCGCACCCTTGCAAACATTGACCAAAGCAGTGATTGGTGTGCATGATGTGTGCATAGCATGCTAAAAGGGAAGGTTGGGTAGGGAGGGGTGGTGAGGTGTAGAGCTCGTGTGATTTCATTTCTTAAAACGGTAAGTGCTGAGGGCTGTAAAATAAGCCAGCACTCCCAAAACAGTCATTTCTCTTGGTCCTGCCCTTCACCAGTCATTTTTATCTTTCCCACCAAACCTCCTGTTTCTCCTCCTTCGTCCCTGCAATTTATTACTTGTTTTAAGGCTGTTATGTAGGGAAGCGTTTTGTGTTTTCATACTATTTTATTAGCTTTGATTCTTAAGGTGTGTTCAGTGGTGTGTCCTCTTGAGCAAATCCGATTTGCTGGAGTGATCGTGCAGTTTTTTAAATATTTATTTTAAAATTTTTGTTATTGGTCTCAGTACCATTGTTCTTCTCATTTCTGATAATTGCAGTATTGTTGTCTTGCTCATATGGTCGTGTCTTTGCCTCATCTGCAGCTGCAAGACTCTAAGTATTTCTTAGTCTGCTTTATTTAATACCTTTTTAGAAGTTGCATGAGTGGAATAATGGAAAAATGTTCAGTGGGGATTTGAGGGAATATTGGAAGAGGAAGATTTAGAAAAGTAAGAGGTTAGAAACAAAGGTGTGATTGTTTTTGATGTCGATGCTGATGTCAAACTCTTGTCCTTCTGCCTTAGTAAATCTAAGGAAAGACAATCTTTCACCAAACTGATCAGGATTTTTACCTCCTCTGTTTGCAGGTACGCCATCCCACCTGAACACGGCAAGAGGCTGGAGAGGCTGGCACAAGGTGAGGAACTGTTTTCAGTTAAAATCCTTCATACCTTAAAAACATAGACGGTAGCACACATCTCAAACACACTAACCCATTCTGCCTTCCACAGGAGAATAGAAAGTAAAGTAGCAGCTCTCGGCTACATCCTGTCTCATTCCCCCTTAAGCACAGCACGCTTGACGCTGTTAAGAACGCTTTACCACTCACAATAAACAACCTCTCTGCAGTTTCTTGTCTGGCTGACACAGTGGTCCTCGCAGTAAACAGTAAGAATACACTGTGGAAAAATATGTTTTGCTTGCATTCATTGGATGAAAAAGTTTTACGTTCAGCTTTCCTAACCACGTATAAAGACATGGATTTATTAGTCTGCACAGAAGGGTTTGGGAGATGGAGCCAGGAAGTCAAGGTTCTGTTGATACATGCGCCTGACCAATCGCGATCAATCATGATATTTCACCCCATTTTAATAGCATCAAATAACTTGTTAAAACTAAACACTGCAAAAATGTATACTTACATCAGTAGTATAAGAACTACCTAGATGAACAACCATCTTTAAGAAAAACGTATTTGACCCATCCACTAACATGGAGGAGTTGGGGTTTATCACCTATACTGCAGACAGCCACCTGGGGGTGATCAAAACAGTTTTGCTTCCCTTTTGGGGAGCAGATTTTGACAAATCTAACCCATTACAACCAGTTAGCATGACGGTGTCAGACTCCACCTCTAGTTTACCTGAACATTAAAAGCTTTGCTGAATGGTTCTAACATGAGTTTTTTTATTTTTTTTTATTATAAGTTCCTGTCTGACTCAGATAAATGGGGTCTGAAGTGAGATAGTCTTGAGTCATTCTGCCTTGAGTGTTTCGTCAACCATCTGCCCCCCCCTCTCTCTCTCTTTGGCACAAGATGTCTCCTTGCAACTCTCTTCAACACACATTCTCATTCTCCTCCTCCTCCTCCTTGTTTTTATCACTTAAGATTAACTTGTGTATAGCATGTTGTTCAGAGCACGGTAGAAGACGTGGGGACGATGAGGGAGAGTTGTTCAATCCAAACTACATGAAATAGACACATCGTTTGTCCTTGTTGCTGCGAAGAGCCCAGAGCAAATCAATAATCACCAATGCAGAGCCTCTGTCACTTGCTATCTCTCACTTATACGAGAGTGTGTGTCATATGTTGTGCACAATATGTGACAGACAAGTGAGCCTCCCTTAAAAAGGAAAAACGGCTCAGTCCACGTAATATTAAACACCTTTCACAGTGTCAATAGTCCTGTGGCTTCAACATTATAAAGTGATTTAATGTTTTAACTCATAACTTTAGCAATTCTTCTGTGACAGAATCATTTTTGGAAGTGGTGGACCTAAAAGACATGCAGCCATGTTGATCATCAGCAGTGAGCAAGCCCCATTTGTTACTCTGACTGTCATTAGTGTCTGTTCAACACGATAAAAACGCTTCAAAAACACTATTAAGAAGAACCACTGCTTAGACCAGTTTCATATCAGACATTAATAAAAAACAATGGATGTTTCTATTTATTTATCTCAGTTCCACAGCCCTTGTGTTCTTTGTGTTGATTTACTGCCCCTCTGACAGACAACTGAAAAAGTACAATTGAACGTCTCTTAAAGTCTCAAAGTCGACGTTCCCACTGGTGAACTCCGGTCAAATCCATTTACCCGTACTCCATAAAGAAGCAGTTGTCCGACGTCACTCAACATTGGCTTATTCTGTAAATGTAAACCCCTCAAAGGCGACATTAAGTATTTTTGCCTACATTTACTCAAAGTAATATATAATATCGTATTGTGAAAACTACCCTGAAGAATATATTGATGTCAAAATAACGTAACAGAAAACATTTGTTAGTGAAAATTCTAACATTCCTTTGAAGAATTGCGCGTCGTTTAAAACTGTGACAGTCCTCACTTGCCAAAAAATCACCAACTTTTAACATGTTTTTTGTTTTGTTTTGTTGTAGTGCACCTGAAACACTTTTTGGCTGGAAATTGTAATTTTCAACTGAGAAATTTTGACCTCCGAATTTGGTTGGAATACAGAATAAAGAAATAAAATTGCCAGTTGCACTGATACTGATAATTTAATAAGTCATTGAGAGCTGTTCATCTTCCCAAGCTGATAAGGGCTAATTCACTGTTTGTCGTCAAATCATCCAGCTGAACATTTTGAGTATTTCACAGTAGTCGGCCAAGCTCATGTTTTTATCTGTAGCTGAAGTTTATAGTTGTTGATTAAAACAATTATTATGAAGTAAAATTTAGGATGTTTTTTTCTCCAACACCAATATGAGATAATACGTTCTGTCATAGTAATCGTGATTTTCAATGTGATTGTTGGACGATTAATAGATAAAGATACAAATTAATTTGATATTGGATTTGAACGAGTTCAGATTTGATGGGTGAATTCCATACTGGAACTGTAGATATGACAAAATGCATTCAAATGCCAATCTTAAAATACATGCAGTAGGCATCTGTTGTCATTTTCCATATCGGCGTTCAGCGTTCACTCGCAGTCAGATCGCAGCCCTCCTCTCTTATCTAAGCAGCTGGCAGTGGGAGGGAAGCAGCGCCAACGTTATTTAACAAGCACCCACTGACCTATCAAAGCCATCGTCAGCGCAGGCAGCCAACTGTTAACGAGATCCTAAAAAGACAGTTATGAGTGTCGTAGGAATGCCTAATGTGGCTGGGACATTGGTCCTGTTACTTGAAAACTCCTCTCCAAACATTTTGTCACAGCGACAGCCGCTGCTCTTATCACTCCTCATTTCCGTGTTACTTCATTCAATACTTCAGACTTTTTTTTGTTTTTTGGTGTGAGTGGGTGGGAGGGGGGGGCAAGGTTGGAAGTAGGAACTTAATTTTCAAACTCGAAAGGACAGAATGAAGCCTTTAAGTTAATATTACCCCGCAGAGAGCTCAGAGAGCCAGCTGCATTTTAATGGGGATTAATACCCGGGCTGTGTCGGCACATTATTCACCTTTTATCAGCTCCAACAAGCAGGCAGGCGACGAGAGAATAGAGGCCCTCTCTGCCTCTCTGGCTTTGTAGAGTAGAACAGAGGCTGAAACAATGCAGCGAAAATGAAGGATGAAATAGGTACCGATTATACTGTCAGTCACATTAAAGTTTAACTGGGTGGATGCTTGGGTGACCCACTCCCCCTTTTTGAGGTGCTGGTGGGTACAGACAGTAAAGAGAGGATGTAAGTGAGGAGAAACTCTACCTTTTGATTATGCAAAGACCATCTGAGTTTCTCAGTCTGCAACAGCACAAGTCCTTCGTTTTACAGAGAGAGAGAGAGAGTCAGGGCTTTGAAAACCCAATATGTCAGAGGGGAATATTATGATCTCAAAGCGGTCTCTGCTTTTTAAGGAGAGGGTTTGTTTTGTAACACGAGCGGTAACATTGCTAAGTTCCAGCAGCTTTGTGAGTTGCTTCTGCAGATGACAACAGTTGTAGTTGCAGTCGCGCATTGGCCCAATACACGATATTAATGGTCTTGTAATGTACTGTGACTGCAGAATTTCTTTTGTGTGGACAGTTAAAGGACCTCGCTGTATTCTTTTGGGATTAATTACACAGCAAACAAATAGGATCATGGTTACAATTGTATGCCTCCATATTTCAATTCAACTGCTGCTTTTTCTTGCACAGTTTGAATGTTCGCAGCTGTTCCACAGCAAAGCAGATCATCTTCAGGCAAGGTTTTCTCTTTGGTTGCGCTCAGTGGGTTAACAATTTTTGGAAGTGACAGCACCCAGTTTCAGTTTAGTGCTTCCAGCTTTTCTTTGTGCCATAATGCGTTCCGTGAGATTTTCCCCTGAAATCCAACCTGGAGGCTCACAAACAATGCATTTTTATGCACTGAGGTAATGTGATTATACCACACTCTAGGCCATAAATTAATTTATGCCGATGTCAAAGGAAAACCAGGTCTCCTCTTCCAAGTTGCGGGATTTACAATAACAACATTTCAGCTGAAGAAACATGTGTCATTGACAATACTTTAAAAGCATTCATCAAATACTTATCCGCTAATTAAACTCTCTTCCAAAACTGTCCTAAAGTTAGAGGTGCGGAAATGTATCGTTTCTTCGATGCATCGCTATGTACCGACTCTGCGTCGATGCAGAGACGGTACATAATGGATTCATCTTTTCTGCTACGTTCATTGTTTTTTTTGTGATGTCCCACCACTGAATAATTATGACCACCGCTGCTTCAGGTTAAGGACAGACGCACATTTAGGTCGGGTCGGACAGACGCACATTTAGGTCGGGTCGGTTTTTACAGTGTTTTTACAATTGGGAGAGTGTCCTCCCTCCACTCTCCCAATGCGCTCACTTTACATTTCAACTATAAACACTGACACTAATCAGAAGTTATTAGGACCTGAACAGTACTGACGTTTACTTTGTGTTTGTTGATTCAGTTTACAGTTCATGAGGCACGAATTTAAACACGTGCGTACCGTGCACATGTAGGTCATCTGCTACAAACAAAACGAGACTCGCACAGCCAGGACATCAGGGTTAAAGTGACCTGAACGATCAGGATTCATGATCCGAGACATCGATAAATAACTAAATATATGTGCGATCAGTTTTTGACACTCACACACACAGGCGAGGTCTTCCTGCAGATTATCACACATTGCAGAGTTTTATTTAAACTTCAACAGTGACCATCTAAGATATCTTTTTAGAGCACAAATCATGAGGCTAGTGAAGATGCACAACTCAAGTAGTCACACAGCGATAAAAAAAATTAATCATGTATAGAAATACATTTCTTTGATGCATCGGAGAAATGTATTAGGAAAACTGAGGAACCAAGAATTGATTATGATAAATGAAGGCTTTTTAAAACGAGGGCTGCAAATTGAACCAAGCTGTTTTTATTGATGCGATTTGCAACATACTTTTGATTAAGTCCTGCATACAGCACGTTTTTCTTGATATCTAATCATGCTTAGCCACTGCCTCTTGTATTCTTGTTGTCATTCAATGCTTTGAAGAATTGGTTCAGTAAAAGGCCCTGAACGTCATGTGCTCTTTGTGACCCTCTGCAGGATTCTTCCCTGGCAGTTCCCAAGGCTGCGATGCTTTCCTTCGCCACAAGATGACGCTGATATCTCCATCCATCCTGAAGAAATATAGCATTCCATTTGACAGGGTAAGTGGCAGCAACTCCATGGTGCATGACAGTATAGGACATGTTATAGGTCACCTTGAGCAAATAGTTCTCATTTTGGTCTTTATTAGAGGGAGTTAAATAGAGTCTTTGTTACAAACTTTTTACTTTACTCTGTGTTAGATGACGTCATGATGCTTGCACAAAGGTAGAGCCATTTTCTAGCCTTGACACAGTGTTACTCATCATTCAGTGTTCTCGCCCCACTCAAGGGCTGGCTCAAATGTTGAGCTGAACTTGCCGGTGGAAGCAGTTCTTCAATATCCTCTGGTTACAAGAGACTAATGCCATTTGAAATGATAAAATTGTGGCCAACAACATTAACTTGCATGTTTTTCAATATAAAGTCCTTCACGATAAGCAGGCCATGGTCATTCTCATCACTTTACCATGTAAAATAACGGGAAACAAATTCAATATAACAACTGTATCCCTTTTGATTCCAGTGCTCTTCGACATGAGTCAAGGCACAATACACCTGAACATTAACATTTAAAAACACTTATCATTAAAGGGATGATCATTATTAGGTTAATTGACGTTGGCATTGATGATAAATAATTAAGGAGCTTGAAATATACGCATTCGATACCTTCTATTCTCTGCAACCCACAGAAGTGGGTATTGCGTAATTCACAATAGCGATGGGCTTGTTTCGAATGATTAACAACAACGCAAGGGAGGTTAGTGGCTCAGCTTTGACACAAACACCACAACTGCTAGAGGCTGTGGTTATGATACAGTATGAGTAATGATCATCTCTTGTCTGTCATAGAATATTAATTGGCATTTTTTTCCCACCTTGCTGTTTTTGTTCTGTTCAGCAAGCAATATAAATCTTCACATAGCAAAAATTAATAGAAGATTGAAGAGGAAAAAAACTGGCAGAGAGCAGGCATATGAAGTTCTCCACTGTCGGAAGAGGCCCCCCCATCCCATTTATCTTTTCACCCCCCCGCTTCAGGAATTCATTATCACAGCGAACATGTTACTTGTTACACACCTACAGTACCTCTCTCGATTCATGTGTAAAAATAAAACCGCCTTCTTCCGTTCTTGTGAGAGCAAAAAGGGACGTTTGATATATGAACCACTGCCTTTAGCAGAGAAAGTTTTATATCCCGCTCGCAGCCTCTACCCCCGTTTCCCCCTCCATGTCTGTCACCTTGTCTGGCTTGATGTGTCTCTTGATTGCCTGGATCCAGGCTTCACAAAGATGTCGAGACAGACACTGAGATCCGCTGCAGACATGGAGGGCTTAAGGTTCGGGCCAACACATTAAAAAAAGAATGTGCTTAACTTGTCCTCGCATTTTTAAACATTCTCAGAGTAACACTGAGCTCATGGGAACGCACGCGAGAGGAGAAGCAGTCATGTTAGACTGAATTAATTTTGCTCACAAGTCAGAAAAGTTAAGAGGGAAGTTGTTACTGAGAAGTTGAACTCCCTGTATATCCTTAAAACCTTAATGACAACTGATGTGAAGATAAGCTTCATTAGTAATAGTGGAATATATTTTATTAATTAGTATTAGATCAGATACTTTTTTAATGATCAGAAAATTGTCATAGCTGCAAGTAATAATTGGTTAAAAATAAATCAGGTGGCTGGTCTCAGCTGTACAGATAGTGCGAGAAGTTCAGACATCGGGAAGCTTGGAAGAAAATCACCGGTCCTTCAATTTCAAAGGTGACAGTGGAGGTGGTTCAGGCATCTAGTCAGGATGCCTCCTGGGTGCCCTCTGTTGGAGGTTTACTGGGCACCCCCATCCAGAAGGAGACCCGGGGTAGAAAACGTGCAAATCTAAGCAAGCTTCACCAACAATAGAAAGGAAGTTGTGCTCCAACAATCTTAATGAAATTCACTTAACCTGGAAAGATATGAGAAGGCCCTCCGCAATGCAAGAGCTGTCTACCATTCCGCATTAATAGAGGAAAATAAAAACAACCCAGGTTTCTTTTCAGCACTGTAGCCAGACCGACAAAGAGTCACAGCTCTATTGAACCTAGTATTCCTCCAACTCTTCATACCAATGACTTAATACGTTTCTTTAATGATAAAATTGTAAACACCATTAAGAAGAAATGCAAAATGGCCACTCAGTAAGTGGGGGCTGAAAGGTTATCCATTACAGTTATTGGACAATTTCAATTAGTTTCATTAGTTTCTTTGAAGTAAAATAACCTAAAATCAAAAATAGACAGAATGTGCATTTAATAGTGGTTCATATGATCTTTGCCACGAAAAATTCAAAAAGCAAAAAGTTATTTTTATATTTGGTTTTACTGAGTCAAGAACACTTTAAATGTTCAATAAAAAACGTGGGAACCAATGACCGTGTTTATGACCGAACAAAACCCAAGTGTCTCCCAAGCCAATAAGAAGGAAGACATATATTGACCTAATTTGTTTTATTTTAGTCAGTTAGTTTATGAGATACATAGTCGTCTTTATTGGACTTGACTCTGCAGTGGACCTTTTTTAAATGAAGTATTTTCCTCCATCTTCATGGAATTGGCCGGGACTCCGTTGGAATTAACGTCCCAGACAATGCATGGCCATTAAACTAATTAGCAATTAATTCAATTAAATCTTTTTGTATATTGATTGAGATTTGTTTTCCCTTTATCAATAGATCACTCAGAATGAAGGGGAGTTCATGATCACTTTTCCGTATGGCTACCATGCCGGCTTCAACCACGGCTTCAACTGTGCGGAGTCCACGAACTTTGCCACCCTGCGCTGGGTAGACTACGGCAAGATGGCCACCCAGGTAAGATAAGAGCGACTGGTTAATCCGTCATGTAGCGATGAAACGATATCAGAGCAACAGAGATTACAGCGCAGTGTTATCTGTTGCACTGCCAATGCGACATCCAAACTGGCGTTTAACTGCACAGTGCCCACATCCCCACAAGAAGAGTGATTTACTATTTTAGCATAATCTCCCACATGCATACATGTAAATATCCAGATTTAACGATATGAACAGAGAGAACACTGTGGAGTTGAGTGTTGTCACTAGTAAAAGAATGAAGCCCTGCTTTTGGCCATGTTTGCAAGTTGGAAAACCCTAATGTTTAAAGATTTTTAGTTTTTGTCGGTTGTCAGTTTTCAGTAATCTAGCAGCATTAGCAGCGTCTGTAAAACGTGTAAGAAAACACATGGAAACCTTTAAGTGAAACTCTTAACATATGTTGATGTGCGAATCAGCAGCGGCGTGTTTCTTTGAATAGATCATTTAAAAATATACAAGTCTCATCTGGTTCTCGGGGTCCCCCTTGACACTAACCATACCCTCGCATCCTTCCATTGATGCTAACTGCCTCTTTGCTCGAGGGCTGCTGAGCATGAAATTGACAGAGCATAGTTTGGTTGTGGACGGGAGTGCAACTACAATGTCCCTTGGAAGAACCGCCCCCCTTGTCTCTACATTTAATACATTCCACTTCATTTTCCTGTTCACTTCCCGTGTGTGTGTGTGTGTGTGTGTGTGTGTGTGTGTGTGTGTGTGTGTGTGTGTGTGTGTGTGTGTGTGTGTGTGTGTGTGTGTGTGTGTGTGTGTGTGTGTGTGTGTGTGTGTGTGTGTGTGTGTGTGTGTGTGTGTGTGTGTGTGTGTGTGTGTGTGTGTGTGTGTGTGTGCACGCCCCTCGTCTCCCTGCTTTCTCTTTACTTGGCTGCATGTCAGATTTATTAGGTGCCAGTTTGCAGAAGTACGTCTCCCTCTTTCTCATTTTCGGCCTTCCTACTTTTCCCATGTGGCCAGTTGTAATTTAAGAGCCAGTAGTCCAGTCTCCCCTAGTCTCCCCTCTGCCCAACCCGGTGCCCAAGGGAGCATCACCACTACTCTCCACCTCACTCTACGTCTTATAAAGATGAGTGGCCCATTCTGCGCTGGTAATCCGACTTGACAAATCGACAGCGCAGCACCACACCCAGCGAGTCAGGAGAGGACAGCATGGCCAGTGAGACGGGCTCTTTCTGCCCGTCCACCTTCCTCACTCCTTCTCGTTGTCTCTGACTCAGACATTTTCATTCTGTGGGGCTGGTGTGGTAGCATAGTGGTTACAGAGATTGTCTCGCAACCAGTGCTGCTTAAATTCAGTCCCAGCAGCAGTCATTCTGTATGTACTGTAGCAGCATGCTGAAGCCATCCAGGCTTCCTCAGTGTGAATAATTCTGAGTTGGAAGGTTGGCTCAATGTCTTTTTTAGAGTGGGTTTTGAAAGTTTACTTATGTTCCCTCCCTGAATGCCTCCAAATTCTGCTCCTCCTTATTAATAAGGTACTGGCTTCTCAAACTGCTGTTAATGCACCATTTACATTTTTTGGGCAGTTATACGTTTTTATCTTTTCTTAACAATAGCACCATAAATCATACTGAAATTAAATGAAATTATCTACATTTTCTGTTTTTTCTCTCCCCTGCCTGCATGAGGGCAGCAACAGGAATCGCTAGAATAAGGCTTTTTAGCTGTGGTTCTAGTTCTGCAGTGACAACAGACGCATGTATTCAAAGAAACAAATATAGTAATAATACATTTTATTTGTATAGCACTTAAAAAATTCGCAGACACTGTATACAAACCAATACTTAAAAATACACGTCCTAATCACGCATTGAATTATAAGATACGTGTGATAATCAAACATTAAAGGCAGTTTTGTTCAAGTTGGGTTTTGAGTAGTGTTTTCAAGGTGGACAATTTAGTAACTGTAATTACTTGCTTTGTGGTTTATTTTCAAATGTCGTCATGTTGTAAAAACATGAATCATATAACATGTTTTCAAGGCTCTTGAACATCAGGTTTTCAAATACATTACATCGAGTACAATTTAGCTCTTAAAAGGAAACAGGTCACGTTTGGGGATTTTACACAGAGGTTCATTCCCGGCAGTGGTTCATAATGGTCTTGGAGACTCTACCATACCCACTACTTGACTGATCCTTACCTTCGTCTTAACTACTGACCAAAAGTGAGATTTTTCCCAATTGCTGACACAGCCTTTGTCCCTGTTTCCATTCTGTTGGGAATGAAGACAAATGTCCCCAATTGGACAAGTCATCCCTTATTAACCACATTTCCAAGTCTTCACACTCAAACAGCCCTGATAATTGTCAGAAAACGAGGACCACACAAAATGTTCAATGGTTTAAAACTAAATCTATGCCTCACTCTATGTAAGCGTACAAGTACACCCACCCCCACCACTATAGTTAAATAGTTCACCTACATCATCCACCTGCTTGGTTTATCATTCTTCTCGGCCTCTCTCTTCCCTCTCATTCTCTCTCAAGCAGTCACTTCCCAACTCTGACACTCTCTCTCCTCTCCCTCCCCAACCGAGCCCTGTTCAGTCAGCACCAAACAGGACTGTGAAAGATTGAGCCCGGTATTGAATTTGTCACAGTTTGGGGGCTGCCGACTCACCACAGAGAGAGAGAAAGAAAGAAAGAAAGAGAGACGGCTTGGGTGTGCTTCATGTCTCAGTCTTCTTAAATACAAGCTCCTCAACTGCAGACCCATCTTTCTACTGGCTGAGCGAACACACCTGCAGTCAAAGCAGACCTATAACTCTGTGCTTTGCCTGTGTGCACTTACCAAAGTTCTTTGTTTACTTCTGATCACCCAGTGTCATCCAGGGCTTAGAGAAACCCTTAAGTGTGAACATGTTTGTTTGGATGGAACAGGAAAATATCTTGGCAAGATATTTACGTTTTTTGGCAAGTTTGGTAGAAAACAGCTCGGCAAAAAGCATCTCACTGATTATTTCTAAAAATAGCAATTAACAGTTTACATGTCCAGGGTCGGTAGTATTCTCCATGAAAGCCTTTCTCCGTTCCTCTGGTGCTCCGTCACACTTTGCCGCCACTCCCCGAGGCTCCCCGGGTGATTTCTTTCTGTCTGGGTGGAGGTGCAGAAATCATCCTCGCAGTTCACAGTTTAAATGACATCACTTTTTCATCTTGAAAGTGAATTGCAGATCACTCACTCCGTCTTTGCTTGCAGTGCTTGCAGACTTGTCTTGTTTTGCTGTGGCCCAGACAAGCTGTGATCGGACATACTGATGTTTTATTAGACACTAGGTGCAACCTATCTCCATTATACCTGATAAACACAATGTTTTCTCCTAGTTATGTCGATTCCTTTCTGCATTATTAAACAGGTAAGAGAGGAGGATTGGTCTTATAGCAAACACTGCACAGAGAAAAAAACTCACATTTTCAATAGGAAGCAAAGTTCACAGTATATAGCTTCCATGTTCATTATCACATTAGAAACCTGTGATTTCTCACCTATTATCACAATTATACTTGAGGTGCTTGCAGGATGTGAAACAGCCCAGAGGCAGCATGTCCCACGCTGGACCCCACATTTAAGATGTGACTTCTTCATTTCTCAAATTAAAAATTCAAATTCGTCACTGAGCATGAACTCACTTGCATTTTAATAGGGTAGCACAATAACATGACAAGCACAGAGATTTTATGCAGTCTTGGTGTTGATGAAAGTTCAGGGAATCGAGTTGCAGTTATCAAGAACATATAAGCAATATTCAGCCATGTAAACAAACTTTTCTGTTGTAATGACATATGCTTTGTGTTATTCTTTCCACAAACGGCCACCCTGGTTGCCGGAATTACAACTTTTTCTGTGTCTAGTTTGTTTAGATGTAGTTGATTGTTTAATTATTGACTGTATATTAAGAATGACAACCCCCTCCTTGTAGGTCATAAATACTACATTTGTTACGTTGGAGGGTAAGAACAACTTAGTTAAAGTAGTCATTATTTAAACTTTTTCAACATTTTTCTACAACATTCATCTCATTTAAAAACCTCAACGATGAAGAGACATACAAAGAAATAAGGATTACCATTTCACAGCAGGTTTTAATAGCATTAGCAGCTGGGTAATGCAAAGCCCTGCTGTGAAGTATATTCTGCATTTTGCATCTTAACAATTTTTAATTACCTCTCCGATCATTCCTCATTCTTTAATTCATCTACCTCAGTAACGGCCAGATCAAAAAAGGCATAAGGAATTCAGTATTGTCGAGGGCTGCCGTGGGTCAAGTCAGACAGGCCAGACTCGAGGCCTATTTTGTCATTAGTACTCAACACATGCAGTCAACTCTATAGGGAGTCCCCACACTCTTGGTTTTCTGTGGCTCCAGCAATTTAGCTTCATTAGGAGCCCAAGTATACTTCAGGGCTCATTGACTGCCTGCCTCAGGGTGAGTTTTTGTTTTCCTAAATCTTTTGCATCTTCAAAATGTGTTCCCATTCTTTAATTAAGTATTTATATGATAATTAAGTGTTACTCATCCTGGCCCTTGAGGATGGCAACAATCTCCATAATCACTTAATACTTTCAGAAAAAATAAAACAAGTATTTATACCTATCTACAAATGAAAAACTTAACCGGCACAGTGTACGTGTAATATTTATCTGGTGTTCTTCTGCGTCTGTAGTTTCCTGGCATGATGCTATTTCCACTTTCATGATGTTTCATGATGGCATCAATCAGCTGGAACCATGTGCACTTGCCCGTGTCTGCCCTCCCACTCTCTGCTCCAACAGCCTCCACCCGACACCATATTTTAATGTTTCCGTCTGTCAAGTGGTGTCTAGATGAAATGTAGGCTGGATATTGTTTTGCTGGGGAGGGAGCGCCGCTGTGTTTCCAGTAATTGAACATAAGGCTCTCAGTGCAGCTCGGGAAATAATAATAGGGCCAGGATGTAATACAGGAAGCAAGGCACAAAAGAAAATATTTTCATCTCAGTTCTCTCTCTCCTCTCCCATCTCTTGTTTGTTTCATCTCCCTGCTTTTGTTTCCTTCATTTCCAAACTTCTTTTCGCTGTACTTGCCATTTCCCCCGCACTCGAATGCAGCACGGTGGTTTCATTTAACAGCTCTGTCACTATACTGCTCCTCCATCCCCAGTCAGCAGAATGATTCATACAGCGGTACTGTCATAATGAAGGTTTGTGGAGACATTTTGAAGTTTGAGTGCTTACCAGAGGCAGATGTCAGTTTCATTTGCATCTGAACCACCAGCGCAATATCATATTTACGTGCTGTATGTTACTCTCTACCGTACCTTAGAGTAACTTTACTTCATGCTGTGTCTACAACAATCCCCTCTGCTCACTCACAGCCTGTCTGGTGGTATTTGTGTTATATCTTTCCAATAAGGCACCAGTAACTCACAAAGATAGAAATTTAAGTAATTTTCCATCAAAAACATTCAAGACCACTTCTTTCTATCGAAGATACCTCGTTGTTTCAATGGTGTAACACTCAAAGCTTCAATAGTTGCCACCATATATCTATCTATATATAGAGAAGGACAACTCATCTCCTCTTCCTCCCGCTGAACAAAGATTAAGCTAAAAATATCCCAGATGCATTTGGAGCCATAGTCTGTGCTGCAGGGATTGTAGTGTGGAGCCGCTGTATCAAAATCCTGCCGATAAAACTTGCCAGTCCAATCTTTGTCAATCATTAAGTTTCACTCAGTGTTTATAGCAATAACTAATTCAAAACAAACTAGAAAAATGAACACTTGAACATACATCAGTACGATAAGAACTACCTTAAATGACAGAAACCATCTTTGAGACCGTCAAACCATTTGTTTTACGTGCACTTGGATTCTTTTATTTGGTCCAAGCCCCATACATTAAAGTCAGGAGTATTAGAATTGAAGTGATTTGCAAACATGATTTTCCAAAAGCAGAGAAATGTTTCTCTTCTTCCATTTCACACTTCTTCCATTTAACCTCGTCATAAAGGAAGAATAGAGACAGGTTCTTGGCTGAATGCATAACACAGTTCTCATAATTATGCATATAATTATGAAACATTAGAAATTATTTATATAAATACGTAAAATCTCTTTATACTGTGTGATTTCTGCCTCTTCCATGCTTGTTTTTCGTTGTTCACCACGGAACATTACCTCCTCTTTTGATCACTCTCTGCAGAGTCATAAATCTGTGAAGTGTAGCTGAAAGTGGCCAGTGTAGCACCTGGCCTGTGTGTAAACAAACACCAGTACTCTAGCTCTGTGAAGGAGTACACTTAAAACACTTGAATGGTGTGTAATGTAACACCAGTTCCCAGGAGCTGTTTAACTAGAAATTAATTATCCTCTTTGGACACTAGTTTGTTCCTGCTTTTCCTTCTTGCAGCATTTACCCACTCTTATCTTACAGTCACCTCTTCTCTCCTCCAGTGCACCTGTCGTAAGGACATGGTGAAGATCTCCATGGACGTGTTTGTGCGCAGCCTGCAGCCCAATCGCTACGAGCTGTGGAAGCAGGGCAAGGACTCCATGGTGTTGGACCATCTCAAGGCCACTGAGCTCAACAGCCCCGAACTCGAGCGCTGGAGGGAACATCGCGTCACTTTCAGAGAAAACCTCCTGCGAAGGTGCGAGTTTAAACACTGTGCATTGTATTAGTTTGGCGATTTTAATACACATGTATAGTTTACATGCATATCATAGTAAAATATTTGTGTGTCTTCTCTCAGAAGGGATTATATGAAGTGTTTACTCACCTTTCTCTGCACTACCCCAGGGCCATGCAGAAGATGAAACTGTTCCGTCGTCTGAAGCTGGAGGAAGTGAAGGTGCTGGCGGAAGAAGGCATTGAGCTGAACGCTGCCGAGTACCAGCGTCAGTTGGAGGAACGCGATGCCAAGCGCAAGCAGGAGAGGGAGGAGCGTTTAGCCAGAGAGGCCATGATGACCCTGGAAGCCATGGAGCGTGAGGATCAGAAGGCCGCTGAGGCAGCTGCAGCTGAGGCAGCTTTAGCAGCTGAGACTCCAGCCATTGAAGGTGAGGACGGTACGAGCAGTTTTACAACTACTGCACTAAATTAATGTAGATTTTAAGATCAAAATCAATATAGATACTTTTCTTGTTTCTCTAATTTTCATAAACTTTGCAGCATCATATCTAAATATCTGTTTTAATAAAAAAAAAAAAATCAGACTGAATCCTCAAAATCCAATTACTGTTGCTCATCCAGTTACCCATTCCCCCTTCACCCTTTTCTGAAGTTTTATTCTGTTGTTCTTTGTCAGCAGAAGAACGTGAGGCCAAGCCACAGAACCTGACAGAAGACGGTGAGAAAAAGAAGCAGAAAAAGCTAAAAAAGATTTCAAACGTCCAAAACGCCATCACTGGATTTGAGGCAGTGTTTGAGCAGTTTGCGAAAGGCGGCATAAGGAATTCAGACAACGCCCTGGTCAGTGATCCAGAGGTGGGGAACCCTCTTACCCCACAGCAGAGTGACTTCACAGCAGACAACAAGCTGGATGTGAGTGACACCGAGGTCATATTTTTCATGTCTGAGAGTCAATAGATATGTCCTGTTTATTTGTAAAAAGTTTGTTTGTAAACCACAGTTTCTGGTATTTTACTACACAAATATGTACCTTAATCAAAGTAGGGCTGCTGCATAACAAATTAGCCTATTTTTACTCTCTACATGCTTTAAATATATTTGCCCCATGAAACAATGACTGTCAACTTGTTGAACATTGAAATTATTTAATATATTTTCTGCTTCGTTTGACAAATTTAAAAAATACACTGACCCATAATAAAAAACACAGCACATTTTGACACAAACTTATATATTTTGCCTTATACTTATATCAGGCATGCTACCCCAAGATGAAGATGCCAACTGGGGTGAAAAAGAGTCGGCGTCATCCCCTCACCAAACCTCCCATGCTCTCCCCTCTGTCCATCGTAAAGCAAGAGCTGACCAGTGACAAAGGTATGTGGCTCTGTGTCATTGCGCTTTTATTTAAACTCTAGTATGTGTTATTGTAAATATTTGCATGGAAAGTGTTTAATTTTCCTTCGCATGATATGGTAAAATGGGTGAAACTTCTATCAACCTATCTTGCTCACTGTTGTGTATCTATCTATCCATGCCCACCCTCTTCTTTTCCTCTGCCCCCGTCATTAGTTATCCCACTTATTCTCTTCTCCATCACGACACTTGAAATGAAGAAAACCCCATTATTGTTTTGATTATCTATCTGGAGAAAGAAAAACAAACGGGACTAAAGCTCCCTGTGGGGATAATGAAATCAAGGCGACAAGGCTTCTTTTTCCTCCCCTCCCTTCTGAATTTTTTCATTTTCTGATTGACACTTATTGATCTGGGGATCACGGCTTCCAATTACCTGCTTTCAAAGTCACTTTAAGTCGGCAGCAAGGGACCTGACTCGGAGGGCCTGTCCTTCAGGAGAGTGCAGGGGGGACAAGGAGAAAGAGAGGACCAGTGTTGGGAGAAAAAAGCCAGTTAAATGGGAATCTTGTGAAAAGATTGTCCTGCCTTCTGTTCAGGTCTTACAAGGATCAGTAGCTTTAGGGGCTTCACAGCTAAATTGATTTCAGAACCACAGCAGCTAGTTGTGATGTCTCTGCTATTTGTGTTCATCAGCCAATAATTCAGAAGTGGTCGCGTTGTTGTTGTCTGGAACAGAATGCTGCTATTTTTGTTTCTTGGCAAAAGCTCCCCTATTGAAAAGATCCTCGCCCTTTCCCAAAAATACTTTATATGCATCTACTAGAAAAACAAAATCATTACAAATGATGGCTTTCTTCGAATGATGGTCTGCTTGTGAAGCAGCAACCTAATGTATCTTATTTTTCACCCACAGATCTGTCCTCCCCCGTGCCGCTGGACAGTGACATGAAGAAACAGGAGCACCTGTGGCAGAATCACTCACCCAACTTCCTTGCAGAGAAGGCCTTCAACGCTGCAGTGGCACCACTACAACCTTACTGTGCTGTCTGTTCACTCTTCTGTCCCTACAACTCGGTAAAGCCACACACTACAGAGTACATACATGTTAGAGATGCAGTGATGGTATTAATAGTTTAAACAGCTCCAAAACCAGGAGTTGCAGTAGTTCCTCAGGTTAGAGGTCGTATTAATATTGTTTTAAACGATTCGGACCAACGGACCGAAATCTAGTCCGACCAAAAGAAGTGGTTTTGGTCTGGATTTCACACTGAACCATGGTTCAAATCATTTGCAGTATGATAATATTTTTGGGGGATACTTCGGACTTTCAAACCAATTGCAGGAAGTTTAAAAAAAAAAAAAAAAGACGTGCAGGTGGCTCGCAGGATTGTTTGGATTCTTTGCCTCCAATGTTATAATGTTTGAGCAACTAGGATTGGGTTGTGATACCATGATGATATTGCAGTGGCAACAAAATTAACTAAAGGAACTGGTTTGTTCATCATCTCCATTCAAACAGAGAGACTGCTTTTTTTCTATTTAATACAATGTTAACGTGACAAAGACATGAAGTTTGGTTTGCATCATGGTAGGAAAACGCCATCAACCTACAAACAGGACAACAACTGTGGGAAATAAATACAAAGAAACAAACTCCTACTCTGAACTTTTCCAGCCACATAAAGATGTGTCCAGTGAGGCCCCAGTCACCCCCCTCCCCCGTCCAGGCAGCATGACTCGCCCACTGGTCCCAGAGATGTGCTTCAGCGTTGGGTCAGGAAACACCGAACCTCCACCCACCAACCGTCACATTGGAGAGGATGGAACCAGTCTCCTGCTTTGCTGTTCATCTTGCAAAATGCAGGTCCACGCCAGTAAGTAAAATACCCTCAATACAGCAATGGAGCAATAACACATGGTTAATGTACTGGTTATATTTTTTTAAATGAGCAGGAAAGGTAAATCTTAGCACAGCACATTGTTTGTATGCTGTTCACGAAAAGTCAACAGTCCTGCAGCTGCATGGAGCTTTCTAGCAGAGGAAATGTAATTACAGCTTTTACACTGCAGCAGCACCAGGAAGTCAGTGCGGCCACTGAGGCATAGATAACAGGATTTTAAGGATGTTAGAAGGTGGTGTTTGGATATCTCTGCTATTTATTCTATTTATGTAAAAAGTAAGTTATACAAATCTAACCTGATACGGCCTAATGGCTGTGAAATATGGATGTTAAAAACAGAGCTCTTTTTGGTAACAAAATATTGTGAATTTGAAATGGTTAAATAAACAGTAAGAAGTTGTGGAAAAGTTTGATTTGATTCAGTTTCAACAGTAAGACACTGGCCGCTGTGGGCACACTGCAGCGTTTGATTTATAACTCTCAGAATCTTGGTCTCAGCCAGCTACAAGCCCAAACATGAGCTGACAAGTTTTACAGACAAGCTCTACTGGGTATTCCACTGTTCCTCTCTATTCACAACTTTTTTTTTGTATCCCTGGACCCCTGAGAACAGTCCTGGAAAAATATGAAAACACCGAAGATAAGACTCCACTACAACAGTGCAACAAACTGTCAGCCCAATTCCCTTGTTGCAGCGCTCAGTGAGGCTCCGTAGTTTAACTCTCCTTGACTCGGGTTAAACCAGCTAAGAGGCTGCTCGAGCAACGCAGAGACCTCTCTGTAGGCGCCAGAACATAAACTTTACCGGCACTTATTTAACCTGGTTTCCACACTTAAGCATAGCAAAATCGAGCAAATTGACTTTCAAGGGTATTTGGCGTCCGTCACAGCAAAGTGTGAAAGAACCGGCGGCTTGTTAACAGTGTAAGAGTGTGTTCGCTTCGAGGGTTCTCTGCAGACTCTGCTTCTCATCACCACATGTCATCATTATTTATCTATATAACAAAAAGTTCTATTTGGTTGTATATTTTTAAATCGTGGCTTTATAGTCATATTATCTACTTTTCAAATCTTTGCATGTGTGGCAGATTCGTATTGGGCTACACATTCAACCACATCATTTCACATGTGCAGCCAGTAAAACGCACAGCGCACACACCAACCCTCCTGGGTTCTTATTATCCCTAAAGCTGAAGTGCACCTTCAAAAAGGCCAGTTCATTAGTCATCCAGGGATGAGCTGGGCTCAGATGGGGAAGCAGTGCTGCTATTGATAAGATGACATGAAGCAGAAAGAACTCCTGTCAAAAACACCAGCTCTGCACCCCAGCACCGTACTCTCCATTGTTTCTGAGCGGGCATCCAGCTAAAAATCGTTCACACCTGCCTAGGTGTTACATGAATGTGCCAGTCTTTTGGTCCAGAAGTACAAATTGGAGGTAGTGATGAGAAAATCCAGCAAGTTCTTTATAAAATGTGAACAAAGTAGTAAACAAGCAGGTTTGGTCTCATGGTCTTTGCACAAAATGACTCAAAAAACAAATAATTGTAGAAATGTAGGAAGTATTTAATAAATATTCAGGTCAAGTTGCTAAAGAGATCATTATTACACATGTGATTCTAGATGATACTTTTGAAACTTTAAATGCAAGATGGTTTTGGAAAGATATGTGGAGTCATTAATCTCTTGTCTCTTGTAGGTTGTTACGGTGTCAAACCAGAGTCTGTCAGTGAGTCCTGGATGTGTTCCAGATGTGCAGCAGGAGCTTGGACAGTGGTGAGTTGCAGCACTACCTCACATAAATCAAATCAACAAAACGGTTTCATATTTTCCAGGACTTCAAGTTTAATTATTGTATCTGTAATACTGTGGGGTCCAAAACTCTGAGGCCACCTCTCCTTTCATTTTACTGGAATTTCAGTCTTTATTTACTCGTACAAAATCAATTTGTGTAACAGAATAAATTCTGTGGACCGACTCCCTCAGTGCCTGAACCCAATCCTTGCTTGCTCTCTTTTTTTCAGAATTGCTGTCTTTGCAACCTGCGTGGAGGAGCTTTTAAGAGGACCGTGGACAACTGGTTAGTGGCACACACATGGTTCTTGAAGTGGCTTTTTACACGGAGAGGTTGTGGGACTGAAAGAGCAAATCATTATCATGTATTTTTGGACTGCTCAGGGATTCATCGGAGACAGCATGGAAAAATTAAGATTGACTTTTGTTTTCTAAGAATAAGTGCAATGACTGACGTAGTTTTGAGCATGGTTTGTCTGCTACTTTGACATTTGCTGGTATTCACAAGGTTTTGATGGCGTCTGTCTCCATCTGTGTGTCACTAGTTGGGTCCACATCATCTGTGCCATCGCTGTGGCTGAGGCTCGCTTTGTCAACGCCATTGAAAGGGAGCCAGTGGACATCAGTGCTGTTCCAGAAACGCGCAAGAATCTGGTAAGAAAAAAAAGGATTAATTTGTCTCTCCCATGGTACAGTGTGATGCCAGTCAGGCAGGTTTATGTTGAACACAGTTAAAATCTTTAGGTTAATACTAAAAATAGCAACCTCTCTCTTTTAAGACATTTTCAAAGAAGTTCTCGGTATTCATTGTTTAGCAGCTGTTCATTTCATTTGTCTTGCCTCCTTCACTTAATTTCCTTCTTTGACTCCTACAGTCTTCATCTACCTTTAGGCGAATCCCGTCTTTCCCGCTTGCTGCCTCTGTATCTGTCATTCTCTCCATTACCCCCCCTCCTTCCCTGGTGGACGGATAGATCATGTTTTTGCGAGCTGTGGATGACACGGGGTAAAACAGATGTGCTGAGGGTGAATGGCTGAATAATCAGCTGTCATTTCTCACTGTGCCAAATGAACTGCATCGATCCCGTGGGCAGGAGGCAATTTTCCCATTGCTGCCGCGTCTTTGAACACAAGTAGTCCCCCACCCCTTCCTTTCCTTCCGCCATCCCTCCTTCCCAGTCGCTGCTCCCCCCCTCCCATTCCACTTCACAGACAGTAGCAGTGCTTGCTGGTGCATTATCACAAATCTACAAACCTCCCTCCCCTTCTCTCTGAAAATCTATCAAAGACAAGCTGGGTGACATTTGCACCCAAGTGCTGTCAAAGCAGGTTTCTTCCATCTCTCCTTAAAATGCCATGAGAAGAAATTCTGCAGTCTAATGATTTGGATGGCTGGGCTGTTAAAAAGTGAACACGCACCCTCAGAACCGGTTATGATTGCACTATATTCAGCAGTCTAACATCGTTTCTCCATCCCTGGGTCTCAGTGATGGTTATCAGGGCCAAAGTCATAGATTCTCATATTCTACAAATAGATGCTCAAAATGCATTAAAAAAGGTCTTTAAAAAGTCTAAGATTCAATAATCTGAATTGCATACGTAGTTTGTAATGTCTCCTTGTGTTAAAATTATTTCTCAACGATGCATACATGCTGTATAAAACTACAAACCCGACCAACATGAAACTGATAAACTTCAATTTTGGCAAGTGGTAGGAACACTGGACCTCCAATATTCATTCATATCTGTCGTTAAATCTTAAATATCATTTATTATGGTCTTAAAAACCAGCAGAACCCATGGATTTTGAATTGGAGATTAGCTGTACTGCGAAGTGGAATGAGGGATAAACAAAATGGACAGACAGTTTGTATACGGAATTTCATCCCATGACGTTGAGGTCTCATGTCGTTGATTTCACCAGTGGAAAACTACTGCAGCCGGCGAAAACTTTAAGCCGCAGCAGCCGGTTAAATATCACTCAGTAAAGCTCTGCTGAGAGCAGTTGTATATTTTTCCTGCACTGGTACCGAAATGAAGTATTGGCACTTTAATAAAGAATTTTTATTTTTTGTATTGATCGGCCAAGCGCTGCACTACAGCTGCTGGCCGTGTGATTTGTCAAAAGGAGGTGGATGGAGAGGGAAGGGTGTGAGAGAGAAGGAGAGAGGGGGAAGACGTAGACACTGTGATAGATGATTACAATACACAGAAAGATACCGTTCACACAAGATGAGGCAGCTGTCAAAGCTGTTGGGAAAGAGGGTTGAGTCTGTTTGTTAGATTGAAGCATTGTGTAATGAGTGGAATGTCAATGATTTCACTTTTTTCCCCCTCTTCTTTTCAAATGAAAACTATTTATCTGCCAGAGATTTCTCAAAAATAAATACTTATATTAGGATTTTGAGGGAAGATGATTTTTTCTAAAACACACCTGAGGTTGCCCTGGTGTATTGAGACTATAACTCAGTTTGACAGGTCAAATTCTCTTACACGCCGTTCCTCTCTTCCCTGGTTGCGTCTCGGCTATTCATCCATCTCCCCCTTGTTCTCTCTGTCTTAACTGATACGGGGAACAAATGAGAGATGGGGGTGGGAAGGTGTAAAGACCACTGAAGACATGGAGGATTGAAGGGGTTTGAAGTGAATGAAAGGAAGGTGGCTGGGTTGTAAGTTGTGCACTGTGTTACATGTGGAGTCAGCTCAGCAGAAAAGCAGACCTGGTTCACAGATGTGGTTGGCTGGTGGTGATTTCACAGTCAGGATGTGGGGACGGAATAGGAGGATTTGAAAGGGAAAGTGCTCCAAGGGAAAACGGCAATGTCCCTACGATTATGCTGGGGGGGGTTGAGCGAGTGAGGCATGAAAAAAAGGTTGAAAAACAGTTTTCCAATGCCCCAGTGACGGTTCAGGCTGCTGTTCACAAATACAAAGTTGCTGTGTTTAAGTTGGGAAGAGAAACTCACCACAGCACTGACGCTGAGAACTGCACAAACATGTTGTGGGCAAAGCCTGAAAATAATTCATTCCATTTCTAGTGATTTAAAAAAAAAAAAAAAAAAAAAAAAAAAAAACAGAATCAAAGATCTGAGAGAAGTTGTTGATAAATTCTCCATAGGCCTTGTTTCAGTACCTGGGATTTTAAGGTGTGAAAGACCTGAAACAAAGAGTGTAATATTTTTTGTAGCTAAATTGTTGTGTTTGGTCTTTCATCCACTTGGTGTCATGTTTTGGCCATAGGAAGAGAATCCCAGCTGTGGCAGCAGGTTCAATGATCCACACCACATCCATACTATACATTTCTATTTTAAAATGCTATTCTAAACCCTCCATTCTAACACACCAGAAACTGCAGCAACATTTGTGTACACTGGTCCTGTGCGTGCCAGTGGAGACGGGAAGCAGATTGTCGACTCTGCAGTCGGTAGCTTAATTACAGACAGTACTTGGAACAAACTCAAACAACAGTGGTGAAAATTAAATGGAGGGATTCATGTTTATAGACCAACAATGTGGAATTATTACAAAGCTTTGCCTTTATCATGACTGATATGACCCAGGAAGTGAATGCAGGTGAATGCGTCATCATTTCCGAATGTCATGTGTTTTTCCATACTATAAAAAGAAGTGCGTGTTAGAGAAGCATCTGTAAGCATGAAAGCTTTATTTTTACCCAGCTTTGTTCCTTTCACACATTTTAGAGTTACATTTGAGTATATATTAAACTTTGAATCTTTTACAGCGCAATTTTCATTGAATAGAAAAAAAGAAAGTTTCAGGTTTGCCTGGCATCATAAGTAACCTTTAGCTGTGCGAGATTTGAGCTGAAGGACAGAAAATAATTCTTTGTGATCTCTGAACATCCATGAAAATATAATTTAAGAAATAAAAAATACAGCTAATGAGGTCAAGGGGGGGATTCGTCTCCAACATGAATCACCAACCAACATTATTTTTTTATCTCATTGCAGAAGTGCGTGTTCTGCCACGGCAAGAACTCCAGTCCGAACCGTGGCGCCTGCATCCAGTGCTCGAATGAGAACTGCGCCACGTCCTTCCACGTCACCTGCGCCCAAATCGCCGGAGTAGTCATGAAGCCTGCGGACTGGCCCTACGTGGTGTCTGTCACCTGCCACAGGCATACGAAGGTCCCCACAAAGGTAAGTGCACATCAAGGGAAGTGGTCGGTGATGATAAAATAGTTAAGGTAATAGCTCTATAGTTAAGGTTTGATTTTCCAGTTAAAAACCTCAACCTCTGTCTTGGTTTCTCTCCTTCCAGTCGCGGTCAGCACCCAAAGCCCCGCCCTGTCCAAACCTGGGCCAGAGAGTGATTGGCCGCAACGCTGACGGCTGGTACTACCATTGTACCATTATCGGCATGGCAACGCAGACGTTCTACGAGGTCAACTTTGACGACGGCTCATACTGTGACAACCTGCACCCAGAAAACTTATTGGTGAGTTCTCTTGCAGTTCAGTTCCACACTGATTCCATTGATCGAGACACTTCCTCAAATAAAGTGCTTTGTAGCCACAAGCATAACTTAATGACATTTATGTTTATAAGTAATTGGTTGCACTTAAAACATATGCAAGATGATTTCAAATAATCTAATGTTTGAAAATAACAAAACATAAGCAATCAGGCAACTTAAACTTAATTTTCTGCTGCCAACTAAAACCCTTAAAAGCAGTCTAAATTGTGTAAAAGTGAAAAATGGGAAAACATTATGAAAATCATGCTAAAAATGTAATTCGTCAAAGTTCATAACTCTATTTACTGAATCTTTCTGCTTGCTGCCTCAGGTTAATTACTTATTATGTTGTTTATGAATCATAATGACATAAGTTAAATGACATAAGTACATTTCTTAAATGTAATTTTCCGTCCTCCATCTCCTTCACCTTCTCCATTTCTCTCCTCCTCTTTCTCTTCTTCCCTCGCTCCTCCTCCAGAGTCACGACTGCCTGCGGAACGGTCTCCCCGAAGTCGGGGAGTTGATCGTGGTCTGCACGTCCGAGGGTCAGGTCCTCAACGCTTACTTCATCAAGCAGCACACCCACAAGCTCTACCAGGTGAGGGAGAAACACAACCTCTGGAAATGAGCCTCACTCATTCACAATCAAACCTGCTAGAAAGTGATTTAAACTCTGTCAACTGGAGGTTAGAGAAACTGTTTTAAATCACTGGCTGAGTCACTTGGAAAATAAATTATAGTTCAAATCTGTGAATCACGCAGAAGATGGGTCGATTCAAGTGAGAATTAAAAAATAGAAAACATTCAAGCTGTTAATTCCTAATTGCAGTAAAATGCTTTTCCAAATACAGTTGCACCTCACTCAGGTGTGGTGCAGACAAAACTGCGTAATGGGATAATTTGAATGTCTCATCTGATGCTCTTCTGCAGTGCGAATGTAACTGATTGAACCTGTGAGCTAACGCTGTCTCATGGTTTTTACCACCATCTGCTTTGGTTCCTGGGTTGTATTTATCAGCTTGTGAAACGCTCGGCTGCCCCTACAGATTATGGCCAAACATTTGGATACAGCGCGGCATCAAAACGTAAAGTAGAGATTTCACTGGAGCATGCTGTGAGATTCATGGGGCAAATATGATGAGCGCTTGCATAGTGGACATTTCAGAATTGAAGAAGATGATTCTGGAAGTTGTGCCAGAGAAGGCCGTGTTGAAAGTCACTTCTGAACTCGGAGACTGGGACTTGATTAGCAGACAAAGTTAAGGGAGGTTGTTAATCTTAGATTTTGCCATGACGCTGGTTTTGTAAGAACATTTAAAACTTTTAACCTGAGTCATTTCATAATTTTTATTTGAGAGATCGCTTGCTGAACAACAGCCTGTATTAAAACACATAAATTAAATGCCAAAATATTCTGAAGGGGGGTTACAGGCTCGTTTTACTGTTTCAATCTTGTTTTCTTAAATATCAAGTCTTGTGTCTCCTCAGTATGTCAGTGTTGCATCTTTCTGTGTTAATGACCCCAAGTTGCTCGGTCGCTGCAGTTCTGAGAGTCCTGTTTGATGAGAAACACTGTGACCATGAGTTAAAAAAACAATCCTCCAGCTGGTCGCTGTGTCACAGCCGCAGCCCTGACCTTGCCCCTTTTTTTTTTTTTTGCTCAAGACTTTAAAAGATCTACATTTACATTAAAAATACTGAGCTGATGGTCTTATTCAGCCACTGAGCAGCTTTGGGGTTCAGTGCCACGGTCAAGGACATTTTGACTGAACACTCGGTTGTTGATGAACCATTTCACATGGCTGAGATCCAGCCTGTGACTTTCTGGGTACATGTTTGTATTTCTCACTCATTAATCCACCCTGACACTCTTCTCTTCATAACTCACTGATGTGTCCTCTGTTTCCCAATTTCAATCGAGGTAACAGGACGTTTCATTTTGTTGTGTTTCATTCTGCTTCGCTCGTGTCTCTGTGCGTTTCTGCTGTAACTTCCGTGGCAGAGGACGTATTTACTGTAGTTGGCTTCTTTTCCTTCCACCGTTTGTATCGGTCACTTATAATGGATCATGATTATTCATTTCTGTTTGCTGCATTATGGCATTAAAACTTGAATCTGTTACATCATCGGTGAACATGATTAGCGCCTGAGTCACGTCCGGTAGATTTTCATCTGCAATGGTGTTGACAACGACTCCCATGATCCCACGCTGCTTCACGTCACCAAACTAGGTCTTTTGATATTGTTTTGAATGTGAGATCGCTGGCGCATGAAGTTACATATTGTACGTTTTAAAAACCTGATTTTTATTGCATCTGTGCAGGTCGAGTTTCAGGACCAGACTCAGCTGATGCTCAAACACTCAGAGATCCACCAGCTGGACCTGGAGCTGCCCAAAAGGGTCCGAGCCCGACTTGTGAGTAATCTGCTGAAATTTCTGCTTCTGCAAATAATAATAAGAAGAGGCCGCCAACAGCTTGTATCGTTCAATAAACGGACTCTTGAGTAGCTCAAGTTTTTATTCAAGCAAACAACTGACGCTTTGCAGCCCACAGAATAGCCACAGTCCTTGAATATTTATAGAGATGAAGCCTGGGTTCACTTTTAAACCTCCTGTTAGTTTTGAATACACTTAATAACAGATTTCATGGATAAATCTAACGTCAGCGGATGATCGGACAGGACTGATCATGAGCTCTGATCTGCACAGTAACACATGCAGTTCAACATGGATGTGTTTTAATATATTCATTACTGTATATTATTCAAACAGAGTGAATAAGAAAAGTGCCACAGTGATGCAGCTTGTTTAAACTGTAACTGGTTAGAACCTGATTATAGAGTAGCTGATTCTCCCTCATTTGAAAAAAAGAGTAATATGATCACTAACATGTTCTGAGTGAGGACAGGGGAAGGTGAACAGATATGCATCTTCTCCAATGGACAGCAAATGAGACATATTTATAATTCATCATTTTAGTTGGAATTATCGCTAGAAACAGTTGCTCCTCTATTCAGCATCTGTCTCAAACGCTTGGTTTTAGCTACTGAAACCTGTAGCACTCATCTGATCGTGATTGTGCGTCATCACTGAAAGCTGTAGAAATGCGCAATGGCCAGCGTCACATTTACGAAAGCATCTTATTGCCTTGTGGGAATGTGGAACAGTTTACCTGCCATTTCCATTGTGGAGGTTTTAAGTGCTCGATAAAGTGGATAAATGTACATGCTCACGATTCAGACACTCTAACATGGAGGACTGTTATTGCAGAGCACTAAATAGGATGTGATGTGTCCTCTCTAAGTATGTACTTGTCTGTTTACAGGCGATTAATGCTCCCCAGGACGAGGCCCCCCCAGCAGATGAAGCCAAAGCAGCCAAACGCCGCCGTCTGCCCCCTGGCCCAGCCCAACCTACTGAGACCCCCACGAATATAATCAATCCGCCCTCTTGCCCCCTACTGGCAGCCCTGGTAGACGCACCAGCAGCAACACGCAACAGTATTAGTTCGCCGACGACCTCACAACCTCTGTCCCCGCCCCACATGTACCCACTGGGGTCCCCCGCCCCAACCAACGGTATTCATGTGGACGCAGAGACCCCAATGGACACGAGCGCCATCCTCAGGGAAGCTCTAACGGAGTCATCCCTGGCCTCGGACCCCACGCTGACTCCTCAGATGACCCCCTTTCGGTCGACTTTAAACTCTGACCCCCTCCTGTCCGCCCCGTCCCCTCCCCCGCCGCCCCAGCACATGTCCGACAGCTACACGCCGAGCAGCAGCTACGTTTCCTACATGGAGACTCTGCTCCATTCACATTTCCCTCAGGATGATGGGCCCGGACCCCTGTATTAAAAAAAATATAAATAAATAAATAGAACTCCACAATATTATGACTTGGTCAATGGAGGCTGAGCCAATAGGAAGTAAGCTAATGGAGCTGGATTGTGGTGAGTGCTGTATTAATGGACAAAAAAACATTTCCTGAAGCAGCTCTGAGCTCAGGGCAGGAGCAGGAAGAGACACGGACACATGAGCACTCTTAATGCATGTTGCTTTTCCATTTTTGAGTTAATGTATTTGCAGTGGTGCTTTAGCCTGCTCTGAAGCAGCAGCCGCTAAAGAGGTAATGGCTTTTTTATTTTTAACAATGTTATTATTATTATTATTATTTTGTCGGTTTATTTTTGCAAAGGTCTTTATGTTCTTTTTGGTTTTTTTGGTCAGCTGCTGTGCTTTTCTCCTCCATCTTAATATGAATACGTCTCTGGGTGGTATCAACTCCATACCTCATTGCATTAATCTAGTAACAGCACACTCCCGTTTTCTTTTTCGACAGGAAGATAATTATCCTGATCTCTTTCTTTTTCTACTTTAAATCAAATAACCAGCAGCAAATTATCTATCTATCAATCCAGGCCTCCTGTGACGCCCAACATGGTGGAACAAAAGGATATTTACTGTGAGGTTTTATTTCTGGATTGCAGGAGGGAAAGGGTGTAAAAAAGGTATTGTAGGGGTGAACTCAGTATTTAAATGTCTTAGTCAAATATTGAAAGAATTATTTGTAATAGAAAACATGCTGAATGCAAACACAGCTAGGTTTGTCTGCAGGATGCATTACATTTTTGTGAAGCTGTGTCACCGTAGGTAACGGATGAGACCTTTTATGTATTTGACGTCATTCAAACGGCTCCTCAGCTTCTCACCCAAAACTGTCTCAGGGTTCCTACATGTGGAAAATAAATTAAGTTGTAACAAGTCACACAGTTGATGGAGAACATGGCACATGAATATCCGTTGCTTCGTCATATTTGCTCCTGGCGACAGTTTCTCTGCGACACTGAGTGATTTCTTTTTTTATCTGTCACATTATCTCTATGAGCTTGAAGGTATGATATTTGGAAAGAGGAACTTACGTAGGAACCCTCCAATCTGGAGATATTTTGTACCATTCTTGGTTTAAATTCTATGTATTAATCTATATTGTTAATGTTGTCGTTTTTCTATAACTGTATTCTTTCTATCTTCATTTTCTGAACTTCACAAACTTGGCCGAACCAAAAATATGTTTATTTTTGACAGAATTTTTCAGGCATATTACTCAGTTTGTACTGACGACTACATGTTCTTTGCTTTTTTTCCGGATGTGGCCGATTTGTGCTGCAGAGGTGCTACAGAGATATTAAAACTACTGACGGACTACACTTCCCAACACTGTCACCTTGTACATACCGCAGGCCTCGTGTATTGTGAATCAAATTTGTAAATGTCTTGAATATATTGTAACTTTCTTTTCCTTTTCTTCCCTGTCACAACAACTGAAATGTTGGAACGCAGACGTGTTCCTGTATCCGAATGACATCCATCAAGAAATCGTATTTCATAGGGATTAAAGTGGGTTGCTAGTTGCCAGCGCTTCTGTGTTTTGTGTGTTAGCACAGGGATTGAAAGTCGCTTGAGTCGAAACCCTCTGATGGAAAGATAAAGAAACTTTCCTGAAGAACCACTAACATCTGATGATTATACGTTAGAGAGATACATTAAAAGAATAACTGTTAATGTAAGTTTATATCCAGATACCAATCAAGACACTTTTAGTTTTGTGGAAACTCAAATTCTCAGTTATGGAAAAAAGACTCACACAGACACCTCTGGTTTGGTTAATCCAGTGATTTTAATAAGTCATCATTCAGGATGATTGTGATTGATTTAATAATCCCATGAATCAAATCATACAATAAAACTACTTTTCTTGTCTAATCTTATTGTCAAAGCCTTAATAAAAGCAGAAGATATTAAAACGAGAACTGTCAGTGTATGATATAGTAAAATATCATCAGCTCGGTCCAAAGGTAAAAAAAAACACCTAACATGTTATTTCTATTTCATTTAATCAGGACAAAAACCCTGTGCACTGACGTCATGGAGGCTGGTGACGGAGAGGTTTAATATTTTTACCAGCCCTGACAGTGTGCAGATTTCAAGTTAAATAGCACAAATTAAATCTCCACCCCAAATCCTAAAATCCAGCCGAGAGGAATCAGTCGTGTAGAAGTTTGTAATGAAATGTAAATAATTTTTATAAACTGATTCAATGTTTTTTGGTCCAAACAACAAAACCCCTGAAACTTTTCTGGCATCTTTGAAAATATCGTATCAGATGAAGTCTCCTGTCTCTCGTTTGTGCTACTGAAGTTTGACTTGAGTCTCAGGCTGCATGTCAGGAATATAGATTCAGACCCTGCAGTCTAAACAAAGCCGTCTTTATGAATTACCATTTTAAAACTAAAGTAATAACCCAACCTAATGGTTTGTCAGAGCCATCTCTGTGCCTGTGGGAAACCCATATTCTGCATCTCAAAAGAGAATATCACCAGTTTCAGCGTGACATTTACAGCGTTGAAAAGCTTTTCGTGCAAGGCCTCAGGGGAAATTGTTATTTTCCTCTATTTATTCACTTCCTAATGGTGAAATTTAATTAAGGCCACCAGGGTGACCCCGGGTCTGTGGCATGTAATCGCATGTTGAAGACAAGATCCTCTGTCGCCGCCTCCTCAGACAAAGAGAGTTTAGTGTATATTCAATAATTGGCAGTGCAAACAGCAGCGGTGCTGTTTATTCCTCTCTGCGGCGTCTCGTTGGCAGGAATTCTGGCGTCGCACATTAAGCACGCAGCGGGGAGGTATGTCTTTGCACTGGCTTGCTGGGTTCATCGTGCTAGTTATTTTTAGAACGTAATTAGCAGGAACCGGCAGCCAGACCAGCGGAAACTCCCCCCGAAATTAATTCCACAATTTCATTATATTTTTCAGAAGTAGAATTCATTAAATTACTTCACTCGGTTTCCCAGGAATCTGGATGAGATGTACAACTCTGGAAGTCTCCCTGCAGAGATCCACAATGCCTCATCTTTGGACTATTACAAAAACTGAAACTTGTCTGTTCACAAAAACATTTGATCCAATAGATCCATCGTCTTCAGTGAGGATCGCTCTTATTATTTTCTGTTCTTTGTTTTATTTTATTTTGTTTTATTTTCCTTATTCTGTAAAGAGGCCTTGGTTATATTGAAAGGTGCTTTATAAGTCCATGTTATTTTTCCACACCAGGAAGAGGAACGTGCACAAAGACTTGTTTTACATAATGCAGAATGTAATAGATATTTTCTTCACTTTCTACATTCTGTACCACAACAACATACGGGTGGGCAGAGGTCACTGCAGCAGAAGCAGTGGATTTAAATAGGAGGACCACCTGCTCCATCTTCAGAAACACTGTTCTGTCCTCATTTACATACCAACACATCCTCAGCTTGTGTTTTCCACATTGATGTTCTACTGATTCAACCAGACCTGTGGGCTGCTTTGGGTCTGGGGCGTTTCATAGCAACATGTGAGCGCTGCTTTCCCAAAGATCGCCAACGAATGACGGATGACAATTCACAAATTGCTACACGGCCATCACATGGTCACAAGAATCTTTATTTTTCGATTTAAACTTAAGCTCGTGTCTATAATTGTACAGGAGGCACTGATACCCTGAAAAATGTTTTTTTATACTAATGTAAATGGTTTGAATATATATATATAGTATATATATGCATTTTCTGTCATCAAACATCAGAAAGTTACATCATATGTTTGACATTGACACAAAAGTACACACCGGATCGACACGATGTGATCACTAAGCGTTTCCTTCCTCTGTGTCCTGATGCACTAACGGGATTCACTTTGACTCCTCGGTGTTAAGACCGTCTAAATCTGGAATCCCAATGAGAAGAGGATAGAAGTGGAGCGAGAGAAGGTCACAGAAAGAACAAGAAATCGGTGTCTTATGGACAAATTGTTAATGTGGGCATGAGCTCACCCACACGCGCACACACACGCACGCACACTCTCAACACTACGAGCTGTGCATATGCCAAGGCTGCATTGCCCTCGCTGGATCAGGGTGGCCATTAACATTCTGAAGTGCCTGCTGTGTCTTTGCAGAGGAACTGGGGATGTGCCAGCTTGGCAATTACTTTAACAACTCCAGAGTTTGATTTCTTTATTCAGTTGAACCTAGCCAGGGGTAAAACCGAGGAGAAACACGAGGGAAAGGACTCCAAAGGACAAAAGTTTACGCTGACCCGACTGGAGTGAAGTAGAGGAAAAGGAGCCGGGGAACTTTCATCGCTTCAGAGACGAGTAACCAAGAAGCTGAAAAGTCTGTGTCCTTGAGGCGACAGAAACCACAAGTTCAAAAGGTGGTGAAAGCCGGTGAGAGACCGTCTCCACCCAAATGTCCTTCAGGACCACATTAAAACCTCCAACCTGCTGGATGGCTCTCACACAGCCGAGCGGCTCACATGGAAATGGAAATCAGGGAATGCAGTGGGATCTAATTGCAAATGGAAGTGGCAATTATGTTGACAAGCTGGTTGATATGACAGGCTCCATTATTGCCTTAAGCCTTTATTACATGTCTGCCTAGTAAATCACATCACGGAGGGAGTATTATCATAATGACTTAGTGGAGCTCAATCTGTCACCAGTGTCCCCCGTTTGAAGGGGACGGGGCCGGGTAGTCGGAGGTGGCTGATCTTTATGAACTCCCACGGACACAAGTGGCGTAACCATGGAAACATTGCCCATTAAGATGTCCTGGTAACTATAACCATTCATCCAGTCTGATGGATGGTAAGGTTGTAACCATAGATGATATTTAAAAATGGACGACATGTCTCCACTTCCTCCCACTGTACAAAATGAGGCCAAAATATACTGGATGCGGGGGGTCTGCCATGTTGAGGTCCCATGTGCTTGACCAATCAAAAGTCAGTCTCAGGTGTTTGTCTATTTGACTGTATTTTGACTGCAACCAGCCACTAGGGGGCAGCAAGAGGCTTCAGTTTTTGGGGAGCTGCGATGTTGTTCATCTTTGTTTAGTTTATGGCTTTGTCCGAAATCTCTCACTAATCACTACATAGTGCACTATTCGCCATTTTGTAGTAGTGTCCAAATGTTGTTGTACGTCATAATCCTGCGTTAAAGACGTTATTACCGGTGCAGAGTAAATTAATGTTTTCTGAAAGCGTTTTTTTCTCTTCCCGATCATTATAGTAATCCTCTATATAGAAGTCGATATATAGTGAAGCAGGGAACAGTGGGTCAGTGGGTGATTTCGGACACACCCTATGGTTACAACAGGAAGTGCAATGTAAACTGACCTCGGGATGTTCTGAGTTCTCAGCTCAGGGAACCAGACGTTTTTTGTTTCGTTTTTTTAAATCAATCAATCAATCAAATTTTATTTGTATAGCCCATATTCACAAATCACAATTTGTCTCATAGGGCTTTAACATGGTGTGACATCCTCTGCCCTTAACCCTCAACAAGAGTAAGGAAAAACTACTTAAAAACCCTTTTAACAGGGAAAAAAGAACGTAGAAACCTCAGAGAGAGCCACATGTGAGGGATCCCTCTCCCAGGACGGACAGAAGTGCAATGGATGTCAAGTGTAAAGGAGAACATCAAGATAAAGGTTTTAGCAGCATTGATTAGGGTAAACATTTTGAAGTATAACTGAAGGTCAGTGAATTGGTGGATTAATGTCATTAATGGTCAAGTGTCTGAGGAGAAATACTATGTATCGAGCAGTCCTGCTGCAATCATAGTCCATGGTCAGCAGCCAGCAAGATCATGATCCACCATCAAGATCGGATGCCACTATAGTCCACAGTTATTGTCCACTGCCGCCATTAGGATCCATCATCAGCTGCCACCTCGGTCGTGGTCCACTACCAGTATCTGATGCCAACACGATAAAGGATCTGCCTTTGTTATCACGATCAGCCAGCACGATGCAGAATCCGCCATACTGGATCCACCATTACGACCTCTGATACGTGATCCACAGATCCTAATCCATGATGTGGCCACAGCCGCGGCCCTGGATCTGCGGACGATAAGGCAAAGGGACTCCGGGGAAGAAGTCAAGTCAGTAACATGTATTGATGGGATATGAATTACTTTGATGTGATAAAGATTGAGAAGAGGAAGGAGAAGCTGGAAAGAGAAGCTCCGTGTGTCATGTGTCCCCCGACCTTCTAAACCTATAGCAGCCTAACTAAGAGCAGGTCTAGGACAAGCCTGGACCAGCTCTAACTATAAGCTTTATCAAAAAGGAAGGTTTTAAGCCTACTCTTAAACGTACAGATGGTGTCTGCCTCCCGAACTGAAAGTGGGAGATGATTCCACAGGAGAGGAGCTTGATAGCTGAAAGCTCTGGCTCCTACTCTACTTTTAGAGACTTTAGGGACGACAAGTAAGCCTGAATTCTGGGAGCGCAGTGCTCTAGTGGGTTGATAAGGTACTAACAGCTCTTTAAGATATAATGGTGCCATATTGTTAAGGGCCTTGAAGGTGAGGAGGAGAATTTTAAATTCTATTCTAGATTTAACCGGAAGCCAGTGTAGCGAAGCTAATACTGGAGAAATGTGCTCTCTTTTCTTGGTTCTTGTCAGGACACGTGCTGCGGCATTTTGGACAAGCTGCAGAGTCTTTAACGACTTACTGCTGGAGCCTGATAATAAGGAATTACAATAATCCAGTCTGGATGTAACAAAGGCGTGGATTAGTTTTTCTGCATCCTTTTGAGAAAGGACATGTCTGATTTTGGAGATATTACGCAAGTGAAAAAAGGCTGTCCTAGAAATTAGTTTTAAGTGAGAATTAAAGGATAAATCAGGATCGAAGATCACTCCCAAGTTCCTGACTGTTTCATTGGAAGCAAGGGCAATGTCGTCTAGCGCAGCTATATCGTTAGATAATGTATCTCTAAGGTGTTTAGGGCCAAGTATTAGAACCTCTGTTTTATCTGAGTTTAATAAGAGAAAATTGCGGGTCATCCAGGTTTTTATGTCCTTGAGACATGCTTGGAGTTTAGTTATTTGATTACTTTGTTCAGGTTTTATTGACAAGTATAACTGGGTGTCATCCGCATAGCAGTGGAAATTTACAGAGTGTGTCCTGATAATGTTTCCAAGTGGAAGCATATATAATGAGAATAAAATTGGGCCGAGCACAGAGCCTTGTGGAACACCATGGTTAACTTTGGTGCGCACAGATGACTCATCATTAATTTGCACGAATTGGGAGCGGTCTGAAAAATAGGATTTAAACCATTTTAGGGCGGTTCCTTTAATGCTAATTAACTGTTCTAGTCTCTGTAATAAAATATTATGGTCAATTGTGTCAAATGCTGCACTAAGATCTAACAGAACGAGGACAGACACAAACCCCTGATCTGAAGCTATTAGAAGATCATTAGTGACTTTTGCCAAGGCTGTCTCTGTGCTGTGATTGGCTCTAAACCCTGACTGAAAGTCTTCATATATATTATTTTCCTGGAGAAACTCACACAGCTGATTGGCTACAACTTTTTCTAGGATTTTAGACAGGAAGGGGAGATTAGATATCGGACGATAATTGGCTAAAACCTCTGGGTCTAAGGTGGGTTTTTTGAGGAGGGGTTTGATTACAGCTATTTTAAAAGACTGTGGTACATATCCTGATGATAATGACAGATGTATTGTGTTCAGTAATGAACTGTCAATTAGGGGCAGAATTTCTTTAAGTAATTTTGTAGGAATGGGGTCTGAGATACAAGTTGTTGGTTTAGAAGATGAGATTATTTTGGTCAGCTGATCGAGGCTGATCAGAGAGAAGCTGTCTAAATAATTGGTAAGATTCTCAGCCGTTTCTGAGTTTTCTATTCTTGATGGGGTATTAGTGCCAATTGAGGGCAGGAGATGGTTGATTTGATTTCTAATGGTTAGAATTTTATCATTAAAGAAATTCATAAAGATATTGCTATTTAGGGATCGAGGAATACTGGGTTCGGTGGAGGTGTGACTCTCAGTCAGCCTGGCTACAGTGCTGAAGAGAAACCTGGGGTTGTTTTTATTCTCTTCTATTAGTTTTGAATAGTAGGCAGCTCTTGCTTTGTGGAGGGCCTTCTTATATGCTTTAACACTATTCTTCCAGTCTAGGAGATTTTCAACACGGTTGCTGGAGCGCCACTTCCTTTCTAGTTTTCTTGATACTTGTTTTAACTCATGTGTCTTGGAATTATACCACGGAGCTAATTTACTATGTTTTATATGTTTCTTTTTTAGAGGCGCTATTGAGTCTAATGTTAATTGTAATGACCTTACAGAGCTATTGACGAGATGGTCAATCTCAGTGGAGCTAGGGTTTTTAATGAATTTGTTGTTTATATCGACGGATAGTACGGGTTTAAATGTAATCGGAATTATTTCCTTAAATTTAGCTACAGCACTATCAGGTAAACATCTTGAAAATGAGTTCATTATTAGTGGCATATATTCTGATAGTGAAAAATCGAAGGTTATTAAATTATGGTCTGATAGAATTGGATTGCGCGGAAGTACTGTTAGATTTTCAATTTTGACACCGTATGATAATATAAGGTCAAGTGTGTGGTTACAACAATGAGTAGGTTGGTGTACACACTGACTGAAACCAATTGAGTCTAATTGCGAAATAAATGCTACGCTAAGGCTATCTTTATTATTGTCAACATGAATATTAAAGTCACCAACAATAATAATTTTATCGGTCTTTAGGACTAGGTTTGATAAAAACTCAGGGAATTCTGTTAAAAATTCAGTATAAGCCCCAGGGGCACGGTAAACTACAGCAAATATGATTGGCTGTTGGTGTTTCTTGGATTGGCGTGGAAGACTAAGAACAAGACATTCAAATGAGTTGTAGCTTAGTTTAGGTTTAGGATTAATTAATAGACTGGAGTTAAAAATAGCAGCAACTCCACCTCCTCGACCAAATTCTCTGGGAACGTGTGTATTTACATGACTTGGGGGAGTAGATTCATTTAGACTGACATATTCATCAGGATGCAGCCACGTCTCAGTGAGGGACAATAAATCTATTTTATGATCTGAGACTAGTTCATTAACTAAAATAGCCTTTGATGACAATGATCTTATGTTTAACAGACCACATTTAAAAGTCTTTATTTCCTGAGTTGTTGCAGAGGTTGTGTTAATTTGTATTAGATTTTTGTGTGGAATTCTCCCTCTGTTATTGTTTGATTTAAATAATGTAACGGGACGGTGGACAGACACAATCTCTATGGGTTTGTGGTTGTGTGACTGATCCAGAGGGAGCGCAGAGACGTGTTTAGCACTGCAGCTCTGCGTCCTGGTCCCAACTCTGGGTTGTCATTTAATATACTGGGTAATATTCCTAGATAAGAGAGATGCTCCATCCCAAGTGGGATGAACGCCGTCTCTCCTAACAAGACCAGGTTTCCTCCAAAAAGTTTGCCAATTATCTACAAAGCCCACACCATTTACAGTTCAATAAAGTTCTTTTATTATGAAAGGTTGGGGATGATGCACTTCTTTTTCTCACAAGTCTCCATTTGTTTCCTCTGCTTCAGACACGAATGACTGATTTGACAGAGAGATACTCATTGGAGAGGGAGGAAAACAACCAAAGTCGGTAAGTGCCGGGCCTTATTAACGAAGTGAATCTTCATCCAGTCACACACGACAAATAAATGGCCGCCCCCTTGAAGCTCTTAATCGGCCCATTAGTCTTCTAGCGACCACAGCCTCCTCTTCTTCTTCTTTTTTTTCTGTCTCTCTCTCTCTCTGTGACTCTTTCCCTTTTAGACCAGTCCAGATCCATCCATCACCTCGTATTTGCATGCGGACCACACGCGCTGACGGAGCTGAGTGCACAGCTGGAGACGCTACATCATATTTACTCCCTTACTTGTGCAATAAACACTGTTCTCCACGTCTCGGGCCCGTTTCCCTTCTCGCTCCTTCATTTAAATACTCACATTACTCCTCCTCCTCACAAGTGACCTGGAAACTCATCCGTTGGAGAGAAGCTCCATCACGTCTGCTTCTCTTCTACCTCCTGTGAAACTGTTTTTTCCTGGTGTTATTTTAACCCACATGATTGTTTTCTGGAATATTTTTATTCCCTGCAGCGACTTTTATTTTGCTGATACATGAATTCAATCCCGTTCATTTCCGTGACTGTAAAGCCAGTGTCTAAACGGCTGGAATGAAAGATGAATATGCTAAGTAATGACAGGGTTTGCTGCTCTAAGTCAGCCTAATTAATCACCAGGCGGCGTCGTGCACGGCTTAAAGAGCTGCACAAACACAGGCAGGCTCTGCGAGAACTGGCTCGCTTATCTATATGTGACCTGCGCTTATTTTCCCTTCATTTTCCTCCCATTTCTCAGCTGCCACTCGTTGCACCCTCTGCTAATTCAGCCGCTTAAAATCTCATTTCAGACACAATTAGCCTTTAGCCCAACCGATGTGCCGTCACCTGTGTTTCTCTCTCTCTCTCTCTCTCTCTCTCTCTCATCCTTTGTGAACATGTTCTCTTTCTCTCCCCGATAAGGATCATTATTGGGGTTAGTGAAAAGGAGTTTTGATCACTTAAAGGAGAGAAACATATTAAAGGGCCTTTTACCGGGCCCATTAGGAGACTGTTAAAACCTCCGCTTGTTGCCACACCAGGGGTATCGATACTGTGAGACTTTCATTCACTCCTTTGCCATATGTTTTTACATTTGAAGAGAGAGAGAGAGAGATGTTCAGTGAAGCAGAGCCAGGCCCCGCCGCTTTTATTTATTCTTTAGGAAGCTCTTAACTGCAGAGCTTGCAGAACGATGACGCTCATCACTTTTACTTTGCAGGCGAGTCACAGCATAATTTCACTGCATCTGCTCTGCAGCTGCCCGCAAATTGGTTGATTTTTCAAATGCACATTTGGGTAATTTTTGTTTGGCTAAGTGCCTGAAGTGTGTGTGTGAGTGTGTGTGTGTGTTTTTTGTTTGTTTCTACATTTGTCTATAAAGCCTCTGAGCAGGAAGTCACTCAGCTACCTGATAATGTTTGTTATCCAGCAATCTGAAAATGCTCAACATCGAGGATCATAGTGAAGTTGATTATTTACAGGGACGTACTGGAATCACAATGTCACAATGTCATTTCTTTATGTGTCACATGTTATTCCTACATTTTAATATGTGTGTGTTTGAATCTGTGTTTCATACCTTTATAATTTCCACCATAATTTCCTTTATATTTATTTTTCGCCTGTTTCAGGTGTCTCCCTTAACTGAAATATGAAAAGTAAATGCTTAAATAAATGTACCTGAAGATTTGTACACCCAAACTCTAGTTCTCGTTCCAAAAATAAAATGTTAAAAGAATCCCAGAGAACATAAAAGACCTAAAGCCAAATGTGAAACTTGTGTGTGGCCCTTTACTCAAAATGTCTCGAGGCTTCATTACTGCAGCTCACAAGCCAATGAGTGATGTCACGGGGAGAAGACGTGGAGGACGGGGAGATTTTCACACACACACACACACACACACACACACACACACACACACACACACACACACACACACATTTTCTCAGTGATGCAGATTTAATTTAGTTTTATTCAAATGAATTCCCTCAGACGACAGCGCAGGTGTGGTGAAGGAGAAGAGGAGGATAATTAACGCCATTTAAAGTGCTCCCTCTCTTCTTCCCTCTCCTCTTCCATCTCAGCTTTTTTAATTATAGGAAGGAAATCTCTCTCTGCTGCCGCTGACACTGTCAAACGTACACAAACACACAACCAGTGCATGTTCACACAAAAACACGTACGTACAGGAAAGACTTGCACCCATAAGGATGCGCACATTAATATTCAGAAACACAGATGTACAGTACACACGTTAATGTGGAGAAAAAGAAACGTGTGAAAAAACACACACACACACACACACACACAATTGGCATCTTTTCTGAGAAGCAGTGAACATTAATGATCAGACCTCACCACCGTGCCTGAGTTATTTAATTGGTAATGAGAACGTTTATTCAATAAAGATTTCAGCAGGTTTTGATTTCGCTGTGGAACAAGAACATTATTAAAATAAGGATTTCCCTCAAAGCAGCAGCAACACATCTCCACATCCTCTCAAAGGAAGATAAAACAGTCAAGGTCGTGTCCTTGATATTGTCTGAGAATTTGGGAGTTTTCATTTTATAATCACACACAAATTATACATGAAGAGACTTGGAGTGATTCGGAGTCACTATATATATTTAAGTGTTAACTGTTTAATTCTATTTACAGTTAACATTTAACAAGTTACTCTGAATCAGCCTCCAGGTTGCGACGGAAGAAAGAAAGAAGTGAACTTAGCAGATGAACATCTCATCTCTGTTCAAGCTACAGCTGCTTGAAGCTTGAGGAGCTTCTACACACCTGAATCTCTGCAGCTGTTAGAGGCTTTATCCAAAGACTAAGGTTATTTGTTTAAGTAAAAAATATTAAAATACTCTCACACACAAGAAATCCATAATGTATAACAAGTGTTTTACATTTTCCAAGGATGCAGGTTGGTGTTTTTCTCCTCTCACTCACAGAGGAACGTGAAATCCTTCTCTAAAACTGAAAGACCACCGTCCTCAATAAAGATCATTTCACACACTTCATATTGTGCACAAGTCTTAATACAATGCTTAACTACATCCTGTTGCACAGCCCTCAGTTTATTATTTAGTTTCTCTGAAATATTAAAGACTCTGGGTCACTTAAGAAGGTCTAACATTTTTACAAAAAAAACTTTTATCTTTACTCACATCTGAGTGTAAGGACACAAACACACACACACACACACACACACACACACACACAAACCTTCCACTATTCCTACAAAACTCTCCTCATATCCGTTCCCGATGAACAGGTCCTCAGTCCAAAATGTGTCCACAAAGTCACCTATGACACTCAAAGGCCGTTTTTGGTCATGACCTCTGGAGAATGTCCAGACTTTACTCTGTAGTTTACATGTCACACATGCAGCAGGAGATTCTTTGCTCAGATGTGTTCACTCCGGCGTTATAACCAAACGCTCTCTTGACATCTTCGTCTTGTTTTCTACAGGCATGGCAACGCTTTTTTATCTTGAGATATTTGTTTTCTTTTTCTTTATTAATTTGTGTGTCTGTCGCAAGAAACTTCACCAACACCCACTTGCTTGTGATGTATTCTCACATCTACTCATTTGGACATTCTCCGGGGTCAGTGCATGTCTGATGTATTAATAATGTAATATGAGTCCAATCCATCAACTGTAGGTAGCATCTCATTCAAATGGCCGAACCGGATACACAACAAAGAAAACATCCGATCCATCCACATGGAATCCATTTACAGTTTTGACTCCAGCTGTTTTCAAAGCTCCTGTGAACGACAGTCTGTGCAAACACATCTGCAGACATGATGCAACCGATGATGAGCCGCTGGTGCGGAAACTGAGAATGGAGACATCAGCCTTCACCCTGTCTGATCGGCTGTCCCTCCTTAAACATCTTACAGAAGTGCACCCTGGGAGGAAACACCGCCCCCCCCTACCCTTAGATCATCATCCCCTGGATCATTATCACATCCAACACTCCAGTCTCCGCCCCCTTCAGCGAGGAGCTTGATTATTTGTGTTAATTGAAAGTGACTTAACACTTCTCTGCTGCAAACATCCACAAGTCAACCATCTCTACTAGTTCTGATCTTAACCTTCTGGTAACCACAGATGTGTGAAGCTGTTTTTTTTAAAGTAAATCTATGATCTATGACAGTAATTGACAAACATTGAAATGTGAGAGTGACTTTATGAACAGTTTCATCGTGTTGAGAATATTATGCAGTGGTCACACAAACATCCAGCTGAGTAGCATGAGACGATACCATGGATTTAAAACCTGCAGCTCATCAAACAGGTTATGAAAACGTAGCTAAGTCAGATTTCATTTCCAGCAGATCTGCCACAAACTGACCGAGTTTACTGGACTGGTTCTGTCACGTTTCCTTGATAATGCGTCAGAAGAAGAAGAAAATGTCAGAAGAATGAACGTTGAATGATGTTCGATACTCAATTCATGAGTTGACAATGTCAGTCAATCAATACGCCTTAAATGTCAACACGTCAACTTTGACCATTCCATTTGTTTTTCATTAGTATGCTAACATGAGTTAATTAATGACTGGACCTTCAAGCGCTTAAATCTATAAACATTTCAATATTCTATTTCCTCACTTGGGGAAAAACAGGGGCAGAGCGTCGTTCTGGTTGATAATGAGAAAATAATGTGGCTCAAATCATAGAGACAGAAGCTTCTTGAGTACATTTCATCAAATATCTGCAAACAGAAAAAGACTAAAGCAGCTGCATCGAGTGGCTGCTTTCAGAACTTTGTACCGTGCTGTTTTATATACGGTGGAGATATATTGAGGTCAGTATTCCAAGGTTTCGTCTCAGAGCCAGTGTCTGAAGACACACACCACATATCTGTCACTACAACGCTTTGACTCCAGAGAATTATGAATTTAAAGTTGATTTGGTCTTAATCTCATGTTTTGCAGTTTTGTCAATTTTAACCTTTGTCTAACTGTTTGCTGTTAACCTTCCTTTGTACACAGAGCCCCCCCACACCCAAGTGAGTTATTCTCACTGGACCCCTCTTGTATTAACACTGTAAAAGAGATATATCTGCAAACACGTGTCTGCTAAATGACGCTGCTCTTTCTGCCGTGTCAACCCGACCTGAGAGTGAAACCTCGTTGCTCGGGAAACTAAATCCAGCAGGAGTCCAAACCTTCGAGGACAAAGACGCAGCAGCGTTATCCGCCTCCCTGTGAATTACACTTCTTATCCTCGCTCCTCAAAACAGACATGTCAACGTGAAGAAGCGGGAGCAGCGATGAAGATCCTCTTGTGTTGTGATGATAGTATCGCGGCAGCTGATGTCAGTGAATTAAACTCTTGCCTGTGGAGTCTATATTCAGCGCCGGCCTTGTAAGGTGACGTCCTGCATACTTCACGACCCCCTTAAACTTTTAAATGTTTATAGTCACCTCTATCAAATGAGCCACAGCTGCCTGGAAGCTCTGCCCTTCGTTCCTTCATCATTAAACCAAGTTCATTACTTCAATTAAAGGCCGCAGCCTGTAAAGGCCTCGCTGTGGCTGCTGCTGCATGAAACCACACATAAATGGAGCCGGGCATTCACATAATTAAAGCCAAGATGTTAGGACATAATTCTTAATTAAGCTTTAATGTGATAAAGTGTGATAGCAGGACAGAACTCTCCTTTAAGGGAAGAAGGCCTTTGTAATGAGGTGATTAATGGACTTAAGAGGGAAGAAGACGTAATTGGCTGGTCGTCCCTCCCAGCTGTAGAGCAGGACACTGCTTGTCGTGGAGCGCAGCGCTGCTCACGGAACATAATGTGATATCGTCCGTCTGTAAGAAAAGTCTGTAATAGCAAAATATAACGTCTGAAGAGATTAAGATCCAGCTCTTTAGCTCAGAATACCATGTGCAGCACAGCAGGGCTCCCCCTGCACAGGCTGTCACAAACAGTAAGGTGATGGGTTTAAGACTCAGACTTAAAGGTCACTCCATAAACGTATTCAACATCAGGCTCCTCTGTGCCGCCGGGGGGTTTCCTGAGGTAAACTTCTGCATCACTACAGCGAGGTAAGAAACTTGAAACAAGTGAGAGCTCGGGAATTTTCTTGGAAACAAAAAGTTTCCATTCAGTGTAACAAATGAGCTGAGGTGCACCTTGAGGTGGAGAACGTCTTTATCGTGAAACACTTTGTGTGCTAGTGATGATGATGTTTTCTGCATCTGGATAAATGAGTAAAATCTGAATCAACATGTTGAACGTGTTGTTCTCGTCAGATGGACCCCATGGGTTTGATCTATAGTATCTATATCTACAGTATATGCCACCTGTTGTGTAGAATCAAGTGTGTAGAATTTAGTGACCTCTAGTGGTGAAGTTGCATGTTGCAGCTGAATACCCCTCACCTCCCCCTCTCCTTCCAAACATGAAAGAGAACCTGTGGTATCCTTCCGTTGTCATAAAAACTCAAAAGGTGTTTAGTTTGTCCAGTCTGGGCTACTGTAAAAAACATGGCGGCCTCTGTAGAGAGGACCCGCTCCTGATGTAAATATAAAGTATTTCAATATAAAGGACACATTCTCGGGTAAAGAAATAAACAATTTGAACAATTTAGATGAAACACACTAGTGAAAACATCACTACGATTATGTCAAACCAGATTTATAATAATCTGCTTGTAAACTGTTCTTTCAAGTATCTTTTCCGAAATGAGAAACTCTCAGAAATCCGACAACTTCGATTTCCAGACGTGGTGAACAGCACCTCGTTTAACCTTGTTCTTTTTCACTCATGCCAAGGAATCAGTTTAATGAGTCAAAGCTGTAATTGTTACTTGTCACCCTGAGGCAGGAAGTGTACTGATACTTCTCCTCCTCCTCCTCCTCCTCCTCCTCATGGCCTGAAATATTCTCACCCACTTTCCCCTGGTTTTGTGCTGTCAAGGCTGAGAGTCCTAACCACCGTCCTGGAAACCTCTGGAGGTGTTGAAGCAAAGAGCTGATCCACTGTAAGAGTGACATTTTGTGTTGGTGGCAAATTACCAGTCAGACTAAGAACAGAGCTGTGTTGCAGAGAGGAGATCGTCCCATAGGGAGCGACATCATCAAGGATACATCCACACTAATGAGTCTACATTTTAAACTTTTAGCTCAGTATCGGAAATAATCTCCATCCATACTACTAGATTAGAAAGCACATATCACATGATCGTTCATGCACATTAGGTTTGTACGAACTAGTGGAAACAGGAAGAACTGCACTTTGCACAGGGATTTCTTTTCTTGGACTGATGACGAGTTCCTCTTACCGACAGGAAGTGTTTTCAACGTTTTGCGTTCACAGCTGGTCGTCGAGTCGCGACTAATGATCCCAATCATCCGAACCAAAACGCTGACCGAGCTTTCAAAACAAACAGACCTGCTGGCACATGAGCTTTTAAAACCTGCAACAGCTGAACTTCTATGAAGTAAAATCTTCCCTTGGATCCATATTGGCGGAACTAAAACACATAGATTCATTCATGGGGACTAATGCAATTTATGTGGTTCATACCTCAAAGCTGTGAAAGAGGAAGTAGCTGTGACCTTAACTGAAAACCTACATGATTCAAAATGTGTGTTGGATTAAATGCTTCATTTCTCTTATAGTTTTTATAGTTAAATGTTTTTTCAAGGCGATAAAACATCCCGACTGTCACTGTTGGTCTACTCACCACATGAAGAATGAAATGCCAGGACAGCTCTCGTCCTCTCTGCTCTAATGGAAATGTTAATTTCACATCCTGGCGAAAAAGGAATTTGCAGCTTTCGTGGAAAATCCATCCTCAAACCTCCCAAATCCGTTTGTGTGGAAGAACAAAGCAGCTTAGTTTGTACTGCTGTTTTCTTCCTGAATATTCAACTGAGTCAAGCTCTAAAAACAGTGGCTGCTATAAGCTGCAGGATTTGTTGAGTGTGTTAAGTGAAGCCAAAGTGCAGCGATCGCCCCCTGGTGGCTGGCTACAGTACAGGTCATGAACCCTGCCTCCTCCATGTTAGTGGATTTTACATTGACTAAAGCTAAAGTTCAAGTCAAATAAAATTTTCACAAATTTTCAAATTCTTCTACTTACTTGATAATAACATTATAACATAATGGAAACAGGGGGGAAATCTGCGTGTATCAGGCTCCATTCCCTCAGACTCCAAATCATGTCTTTGGCACAAGATGGCAGCGTTCGAATCCAGGATATTTTGGCTTCATTTCTGGATAATCGGAAGAAGTGGAGACACGTCATCCATCTTTACATAGTCATGGGCTATTTTGCCAATTTTTTACCTTGGATTTTGCATTTATTTACCAAATAATAAATGTTCACATTTCAATATTCTGTATCTTTTTTTTTAGCACAACTTCTCCTAACTGACCAGACAACAGCGTGTTTAAACCGGCCGGTGTAATTGTAGACTTCAGAGGTTCAACAGAAATAGAGAAGAGGTGTGAGAAGGACTACTGAAGGTGACTGGTGCTGCAGGAATATTTATTTATATATTTAGCGATTATTTATTCATTATTGAGACTCATCGACAGCCTGGCTTTCCTCTCCTGCCAACGTGGAAGCTCCAGAACGGTAGCTGCTCTTTGGCCCAGTAAGTAGAGGTTGTCTGTTGGCTTTGCTCGCCGGTCCGTACATCACAACTCAACCTGTCAACCTCTGCACCCAATCAGGCCACCAGTCGCTGCCAGTCCCACCCCAGCTGTCTCAACTGGAGAGCGGCGACACACAGGCGACACACAGGCGACACACAGGCGACACACAGGCGACGCACAGCTTGACGAGGAGTGATGGCTGGAAGCCTCGGCGGAGAGAGGAGTCTCATCCAAAACCAAACGGACACAACCGCCAGCGCTGCATCTCCAACCTGCTGCACAGTTTGACCTCTGACACTTGGCAAAAACATTGGAGTTGTCCAAGAGGAGAATTTAAACAAATGAGCTCCTGTAACAGTTTTATTTTCGACTAATTTAGTTTTCAGAATAAATAACACTTACCTGAGCACACAAAAAATGAAATCTTGGGGGGAAACACCTTCAGACGGCCTCATTTACGATTCCTTTTGCAGAGTAAATGGTAATTATGTGTGAAATTCATTGAGGATCATTACATTTCTCTCTTGAAGTCAGCACAGATTAATGTTAAACCGCAGCAGGACGCCAGGAAATTCCCCGGCAACCCGGATTCTTAATACCTCACTCTGCACTATTTATGTACCACTGTAAAAAGGCATCAGGTTAGCGTGTTCATTTCAGGCTCAGAACATATCTGCTGCTGTATCTGTAACTGACTCCGGATTTGCATAAAGAAAAGTTCAGCTCTTCATTTCTTTGCCCTAACTTTTTACTCACCTTCCTCTAAACTTGTAAACCCAGAATCTCTGCGTCTGCTTTTTCGTTCAATTAGCACTAGGGAAAAAAACACGAATGATGGAAAACTACAGAACGAATAATTCTTTCTAAACACAGTTAGTTGCTTGTACTGGTTCGTTCGGATGCATTTCTAGTTTTTCTGTCTCCTCTTTTCCTCAGTTTTGTATTTTTGGCTCGCCCTCCTCTCTGCCTCTGCACCTCTCTTCCTCCATCTCCTCTAAATTTAGCCCTTTTCTGGCTCAGCTTCTGTGAGCGTCACCTTTCTTTCTTCTTCTCTCCTCTCTTCTTTTCCTCGTGCTTTATATGTTTTGCTGCCTGCTGTCTCAGATACTTCTCATCTTTCTCCTGCGCTCGGGCCAAAATAAAAAAAAAGACATCAGTGGAGTCGTGAGCAAAACTGGGTCCCAAAATGTGAACCATGCACTTTTTTGGGGGAAATCACACACGTTTGTTTATCAGCGTTTCCCTGCACTCACATTCACCCAGAATGCATCGGTTCTGTCGTGCTGCTTGTTTTCTTTCAGGACACAGTTAAATAAACACTGATAAAAACAAGCCCTGAACCACAGGTCAGTCTCAAACTGAATGAACTGGAAACACGGTCTTGAATTTGTCGAGTGATTGAGAGTCACAGTGAACTCTTTTCTTTTATAACCGCACCTCCTCTGTTTCCATCCTGCTCCAACTTTCTGACACACAAACTCCCACATGCTCGTTTCATGACTGGTCACTTCTCTCTTACATATGTTGCCACTAGGGGGCAGTAAAACTCCATATGTTGACACATGATAACAGTTTTGAAGTGTCCCCACCCACTCGCTCTCTCTCACTAACCTGCACACACACACACACAGTGAATGAAGAGGAGAAACACATTGGAACAGAAGATATATGTAATTGTGTGAATCTAAAATAAAACGTCTAACTCCTTCAAATAAAAATAACTATTTTAATCACGAATCACAAGGTCAAGATGTTTTCACTGCAAAGGCGGGTGATCATTTTGACTCCGTTATTCATTTGAGCACAGTGTTGTCCAATGGGTTTGTTTCAGCATCTCTGTGTTTAAAACAAGTAGAAGCTGCTTAAAACAGTCGACAGCATCACAGTTCACCAGATGATCGCCGTCCTTCATTCAAGTTAAGGGGATTTATCAAATAATTTTGAACTGTTCTTTTCAGCATTTCTAAAACTTTTGTTCAAGAAATTCACATGTCCAAAAATGTTTGATGTATTTTAACATTTAGTACTAGTACTAAATACTCTAGTTTTACTTATAATATTGGGTAAATTGGTTTGACTTTATTCAGGACAACATGTCACTGTAGGTCTAACTCCTTATGGGGAATGTTAAGAAGAGACACAGTCAAGTGAAATGTGGTGATTTAGTGATTTCTCTTATTACGACTTTCTCTTCACACTTTATTTATCTATTACACAAACGTGTGTGTGTGTGTGTGTGTGTGTGGTTGTGTGTGTGTGTGTGTGTGTGTGTGTGTGTGTGTGTGTGTGTGTGTGTGTGTGGTTGTGTGTGTGTGTGTTTCAGGTCTGTGAGCAGCCTGAGGATCTCATTTCAGGAGGTTGGAATTAAAGCCGACTGAGACCTAATCCCAGCGTAATACCCCACATCCCCCCCATCTCCCTGCCCCATTTTATGAAGCAGGGAAACAGGGGAGACGAGGGTGAGAGAGTGATTGGAGGTGTGGAGAGGTGAGTAAAGACAAGGGGTGAAAAGGGTGAGAGAGAGAGAGAGAGAGAGCGAGAGAGAAAAGGGGGGATGAGAACGAGAGGAGAGAAGCTACATCTGGTTCTGCGGCCCTGGTTTTTAATTTTCCTGTAAATAATGACCGTTGACTGGAATCACATTACTACTGATGCAGGTCTGCCATAACAAGCAGTTCACTGAGCACCTATATGAGATTTCCCCATATACAGTTTCTACATTAGCATAAACTCTGATGAGAGATGCAAGTGACCCGTGTCTCCAAAGTGAGAGAGAATATATAGACTGTGCATACAGATGGAGAGCAGATCAGAGAACTGGGGGTTTAAACCACAGAGACAGGACTTTACAACTCTCTAAATTGTCAGACATGTTCACAACAACAGGACAATGTCCGTAACCTTCACGTGAGGGGCGGCGTCAAGGCAGAGCTGTGGAAATCACATGTTTTTTGTTTACAGCACATTGACGTTAACACCAAAATCTCGTCTTTCCAAGTTGACATCATTCCCATCTTCTACGTGCACGGCTCCTCTTTTTCATCCTGAAATATTGCGGTGAATTTTACAGACGTTTCTCACTTTACTCTGGGGGGTGGCGGGAAAAGTTCGAAGCAGCTGACGAGGACGTTTGTGTTCGCACATGCAGCCGCTCGAGGACATTACAGGAAAATATGTGCGGTTCATTGCATGTCTGAAAGCAGTTAAACTGACACACAGACCTTAAAACCCAAAGTGAATGACTGGGATCCAGACCTGATTAAACTGGATATAATTTGAACAGCACCCCAGCGGACCGCCACATCAAATCATTTCACAGGGAATCGACTCCTGCGTTCGTGAGGTTTGGACGACAGCGAGGTCTGTGAAGGTCGCCGATGTTGCGGCCTTCTGTTGTTTAGGCTTTCAGGGATGAGATCCAATCAGATCTCTCTAAAGCCGTTTCCCCCCAAATCCTCATCACATTATGTCGCAGCATAAGCCCTGTTGAATCAGCGGCTATTGCACTCGCAGTAATCAGCTTAGCTCGGCCACACTGTAAATATGCAAATAGTATTTGATGATTAATTGACCCCAGTTGGCGGTGCAGCCAAGCAGAGGGAGAGCGAGGGAGAGAGAGTGTGCAGGGAGAGAAAGAAACAGGCGGCGGAGGAGAAGAAGAATCCGAGAGGTGTGAGGGAGAGGACGTCAGAGAAAGTCATGAGCGTTAAACGACTGCATGTCCAGCCAGTGAAATATGGAGAGAGGACACACTGTCTCTGAGGAAGACGTTACAGATGATGTTGACATGTGAGCTGAATGAATAGTAATGTTTTATCTGTTCACATAAATCATTTAAATGTACAATATGTAAATTCAGCCACTAGGAGTTATGAATTAAAGTCTTATTCATGTTACACAGCAAATATCAATGAATAACCGTGATCCATTGTAAGTGACCAATACAGACAGTGGAAGGAAAAAACAGCTAAGTGGCTAACTGA